>NC_142165.1:863470-1163470 GCF_029865625.1 Vigna umbellata | reverse complement strand
TTCAATCCCAACAAGGAACAATATTCGTGAAGAACAGAAACCCCAGAAAAGAAATCAAATTGAAACCCTTATCTCAGACCTTAAGATCAGAACAACAACCTGCGAACCACACCCCCAATTCACGACCCTCAAGATGCAAAAAAGCAACAAAACCCCAAGAACAGGAATCACCCAAATTGATCCCAGAAAGAATTTTGGGAAGAAGAAGAGAATTTCCTGCATAAACCACAACCCCAAATCAGAAAACAACACGAAGAACAATACTTCTCCTTTTAGCGGATGAATCGAACAGGGAAGAGGTCGCGCCCTCGTCGTGCCATTGTCACGCTAGTGTAGTGCTGTTGCCGCCAGAGTTCGCCTCTCTCCTATGAAACAACCCACAACCAGAGGAGGAGGAGAAAGTCTCTCTCCTAGCAACGCGAGCTCGTGCCACGGCGGAAGGGGAAGAAACTCTCCCTGAGTCAGAGGTCCAGATTCTCGCCACCGCCAAAACCACGAACTGCAAAACGCCCTCTTTTTTCTAAGGTTGGGTGATCCGAGTAAGAAGCAACAGAGAAATTGGGCTAGGTTTTTCTGGCAGGATAAAAAGGATGAAGATAGGGGAAAATAATGTTTTAAATTTCGGTATTAGATGAATCATCATTTGAAATTAAAGTTTTTTAAAGGCTTAATACCCTATTTTGTTCCCAGTTTCGGTCGAAAATATCAAATTAGTCAATCCTTTAAAAAATGCGTCAATTACGTCCTCACTTAATAAAATTTTGCATCAATGAAATCCCTTTCGTTAAATCCGTACAAACGACGTTAATTATTTTTCTCTTATTAAGTAAGGTCGTTTGTACGGATTTAACGGAAGGGATTTCATTGATGCAAAATTTTATTAAGTGAGGATGTAATTGACGCATTTTTTAAAGGATGGACTAATTTGATATTTTCAAGCGAAACTTGGGACAAAATAGGGTATTAAGCCTTTTTTAAAACTGTACCGCCACCAAAGTTTCTCACGTAAATAAAATTTGCTCAGTTATTAAACTATGTATATTGTATTAAAGTCATATTTTATCCTTGATAACGAGTCTCAAACGTCATTAAATTAAGATACTTGATATTGAGAGAATATATTGATATTTGTTTTTCATTTTTAATTTTACCTTTTTTTAATAATATTTATTTATTTTGATTAACGAGTTCATTCTAATTAACGATGAGATCCAAATTGATTAAACATTTAAAAAAAAATACTTCATTGAGAACATTCATGTTTGAGGCGATCATGCACAAATATCTGAATTGATTAAACCTATTCAGAAAAGAAAAAAAAGCTGAATATTAAAAAAAAGTTACGATAAGTTACACCTCACACGTGACACTTTTGTGGTTGTATCAAAATTTAAAAAATGAAAACCAAATTGAGAGAAATAAAAATAAAAGTATTTATTTAAGATTTTTATAAAAAAATAGGACTAATGGAATTATTTAACTTAAATTTAAAAAAACTTAAGCAATTTTAATTAAGTAAAAGTGTTTCAATTTGCAAATTCAACAATATCAAATATATTTTAAATGATTAAAAAAATTTAACCAACTAAAAGTAACTTATGGCTTTTATAAAACAAAAATTAACACCTATATATATTTTAAGTAAATCTTATCAGTACGGAAACATGTTAACTTATTTACAAATCAAACAACAAGATCATCCATCAACCCAGTTTTCACCAAAAAATCCAACATGGTCCACCTAGATTCCTTCATTATATATATACGCACGAATTTTCAACAAAAGCACGGACTATCAGATCCATTCCTTTTGTTAGTGTTAAACACTCAAACATATGAGTAAAACTTTATTGAAAATTCTCAAACAAATTTTTAAGCACGGATAAAATTTTTTTAAAAACTGCAAAATTTTTAGATTTTCATGGGATTTGAAATTATCCACTTCATTATCTCATATTCCACTTCCATTCTTTTCAAATTTTTAATCAAGGATTTTTTTAGTTATTAAATTTCAACCAAATATATTCATAGAAAAAATTATTTATATCATACCCTGTAACACTCTCCAAAGTCTTCTACAAAATGGAACTAAAATTACCGGTTGAACAGAGAAACATGTTTCTAAACTTTATCCAAAATGATTCTTTTGTATAGTTGAGAAGAAGAAAACAAAAGGGGTGAAAACAAAGTTACAGATAAACCACGAAAAACTGCTGAGAAAATTGGAATTCTTTTCTTATCAAACGAGATCATATTATGTACCCAAAAAAAGTATTAGCCATATATAGTTGCTTAAGCCAAAAGTTGATACCAAAATTCCACAAACTCAGAAGTTTGTGACTTTAGCAATCAGATGGGTGGAGTCAATGTCCCAAAGGCTACTTTTTCTCAGTTCCCATTGACACAATGATAACAATTTAGCGTGTGTTTAAAGAAGTTTTTGGTCAAATTCACTGCTGAAAAGCTTGTCCTTTTCTTCCATGAAAGGTCAATTTTCTGAAGTCACTGCACAGTAGCAAAGCGTGTAGTTAGGTGTAGGAAATAACGAACTAAAAGAAAAATATGCATAATTTCATACACAAGTTTTCCCTTTACGTATTCCCTAGTCAATGTACTTCTACGTAGGAGGAATCCTAGGTCACTTCTTTATGGGATCATCCTATCCTATGCAATCATGCAACAATTTTTCCTACATGGTGGAATCGCAGTTTCTGACACCATTATTTGAAGCAAATTCATGATTCTCCTGTCACTGAGATCACATAGATTAATGTTGTTTCCTTATTTTCTCAGTTTTCCATGAAACAGAAAAGGCAAAGAATAGCTTCTTAATTAGGCCATCCACAATAAAAGAAATGCTAAACCCATGTAGCTGGTATTGTGCCTGATAATTTCACCAAAGCAACGTAGCACACATTCTTGATACAAATATGGGAGGACTACTCATTCTTGGCACATCATCGATTCCCCCAAAAACACACAACACAACCAATAATACTAATCATAGAAAATGACAATAGTGGCATCATGGAAGTTCCAAAGTTTCTGTGTTATTTTGTTTACTTTCTTGTCTTATTCTTTCTCTTCTATTTTCACCATAACCAATAACTGCCCTTATACCATATGGCCTGGCACACTCTCCGGTTCCGGCTCACCGCCGCTTCCGACGACCGGATTCCGGCTGGACTCGGGCCAGATGATCAAACTGACCAGTGTTCCAGGGTGGTCAGGAAGGATCTGGGCAAGGACTGGCTGCACATTTGATGCAACAGGAATTGGCAAGTGTGAAACAGGTGATTGTGGTGGAAGATTGGAATGTGATGGAAATGGTGCTGCTCCTCCTACCTCATTGTTTGAGATAACTCTTGGCAAAGGCAATGAACAAGACTTCTATGATGTCAGCATGGTGGATGGCTACAATTTGCCATTGCTTGTTCAACCAAGAGGTGTGTATGGTTCTGGGGTCTGCAATGCCACAGGTTGTGTCACAGACATCAACAGAGGTAAGATGTTTTCCAAAACATAAGTCAGTGTAGAATTTGGATTCTCTGTTGGATTTTTCTGTACTATTCATATACTGTATTTTTTTTTAAAATACACCCATTTTAAAGTTTTAAAATATATTAAAAAAAATATTAAAATCAATGTATTTTTAGTGTTCAGTAGAGGACAACCAAAAAACATCCTTTACAGAATCAGAAGTCTTAATTGTAACATGTTCATTATTAGGTACCAGAATTGCATCTCATTCATCCTGAATTTGATAGGTTGTCCCAAAGAACTTCAAGTAGTGGGTGGAGATGGATACCAGGGTGGTGTTGTTGGGTGTAAAAGTGCTTGTGAGGCATTTGGGTCAGATGAGTACTGCTGCAGTGGAGAATTTGCCAATCCAAGTACATGCCAGCCATCCTATTATTCCACCCTTTTCAAGCAGGCTTGTCCAAAAGCTTATAGCTATGCATTTGATGATGCTACCAGCACTTTCATTTGCAAAGCTTTTGAATATGACATTGTTTTTTGTCCCAACAGCAACAGGTATATGTTTCCACTTCCCATTCTCTTCCAATTTATTGTTGCAGAGAGAAATCCTAACACTCAAAACTGATTCAACATTTCAGAGCTAGGAAACCAAATGCTCCGGTTCCTCCTCTACCACCATCAATTGGATGGCCTGATCAGAAGGTTCAGCAGCAACTCCATTCTTCTTCAGATATTCTCTTGCCCTTTCCAGTTACACTCTTTCTCTTTGTGTCTCTCTCTGTGCTTGCAGCAAAGTCTCAGACACTGATATGAGCCAACACCACAAGAGAATCTCACAAGTGTTTCTTCAAACAAAGAGTACCAATAAACGCAGAAATCGAGCAGAGAATGTGGAACACATCAGGATCCTCTGGAAACAAAATAAATGCAGAAATCACTCTTTCAGGGATTCAGAACCAATTGCCACCTGGATTCATTTGCCATGAACTCTAATGTTTGAAAAAAATATATATAAATGACAAAATGCATATGAAAAAAGTATGCCTTGTAAATAATAAAAAATAATTCTTAAATTGATCTTCTAGTAATTAGTTTTCTATCTGCTGGTCTCAATGTTAAAGAAAGTCATGGTCTCAATGTTAAAGAAAGTCATGGTCTCATATATTGCATAATTAACATTCCACTAATGCAAAATTAGAATATGAAAAACGTTCCTGTGCATGCATGTGGCAGCTACTTTTTTCAGTTAAATTAACCTTAATTTAGTCCCATATTTAACTAATTCATGTCAATATTTAATATAAGAACATGAATCTAAAAGAAACATACCGTGACAGTTTTTTAAATCAATATTAGTTCTTAACCAAAATAAATAAAAACTCTAGAGGTTTACTACAACAAACCTAGTCATTATTTTAAGATAAAAGGGTTTTATTAGAATTTTCATTTGGAAATTTCTTATAGTATTATGTAATGGATGAAAAGGAGGTGGGACCAAAAGGAGAGGCTGAGTGCAGGAGAAGCACACGTGTGAAGTGGGCCAGCTCAAAATTATGTAGATTTCAGTGTTGACAAAGAATACAAATTATGTTAGAGGAGAGAGAAAGAGGGGAGGAAAAGAAACTTGACCTATCTCTCTGGGAAATTCTCTCCGACTTTTTGCTATGGTTGTTTAATTGTTTTTCATTGTATCTGACTATCCATGGTAGCAGGGGAAGAAAAATAGAATCTGCCATCAATAAACTTTTCTATAATATACCATATTACTCTGTTTATTCACTATTATGATACTTTTGTCATAACATTTTGGCGCTCTCGTGTGCTCATCGCTGACAATACTCGTCTCAAGGACCTTGCAAATGACGTTAAAAAGATTTTGGAGCTGATGGAATCTCGGAACGCTGACTACAACTTGCGTTTTCACATTCTTGAAACGGCCATCGATGATATTGTGAAGAACACTGCTGATGCCTCGTCCAGTTCAACCGTGAAGGCCCCTCTGTTTCAGGTGCGAAATGTGAAAATTGACTTTCCGCGCTTTGATGGTTTTGACGTATTGCAGTGGATTTTCAAGGCGGAACAATTTTTCGATTATTACAATACACCGGATGATCAACGCTTAACCATTGTTGCGATTCACCTTGACAAGGAGGTAGTTCCTTAGTATCAAATGATGTCTCGCACTAATCCTTGGGTCTCATGGACTGGCTTTACTAGAGCTCTCGAGCTCGAGTTTGGACCCTCCCCATATGAATGTCCTAGGTCTAATCTGTTTAAGTTGATGCAAACTGGCTCTATCAAGAGTATTATGTTCAATTTACTGCCTTGGCTAATCGCGTCCATGGTGTCACCTCGGAAGCTTTGCTTGATTGCTTCATCGGGGGCTTGAAACTTGAAATTCGTCGCGATGTAGTAGCTCAAAGTCCCACTACCTTAATGCGTTCTGTCTCACTAGCAAAGCTGTATGAAGAAAAATACACCTATAAGCTCAAACTATATCATCCTTTACCTTCTTCTAAACTGCACAACCCCAATACAGGCCCTCCCCTCTCCCAAATAGTGAAGTCCACCAGCCTACCTGCACTCCTTCCGACACCCCAAACTTGGCCTTCAAACCTTCCAATGTGAAGAAATTATCACCCGCAGAAGTTCAACTCCGTAGAGAGAAGGGACTGTGTTTTACGTGTGATGAGAAATACTTCCCTGCTCATAAATGCCCCAATAAACAACACTTATTCTTGCAAATTGTTGATGATGAAAATCTGAAGGTTGAACCTGAACCACCAGACCCAAGTTCCAGTTGGATCCTGTAAGATCCCAAAATATAGTAATTACCATAAATTAGAACTAATCACATTTACATGATTAAACAGTGCAGTCTTAAATAAATCAGCCAATAAAAGCCGAACGGTAAACAGATACAAGGTTCAAAAATTTATACAGGAATAACCAAGGTCCAAGACGAACGGTTTTACAAAAGCTAATAACCGAACGTCCCAAAAATTCTAAGTAAGCTAAACCTACTGGACGATCTAAGTCTCGGCCTTCACTTCAACGTCCACTAGGTTTTCTTCTTCAATCACTTCCTCCAAAAGGGTATCTCCATCTGCTCACATCCACACGGATGATCATTGCATTGACAGGACGGACGTACATAAACAGTAGACAACACAAGGAAACGCAAGGGTAAGCTTAGGTAATTTAATTCATACAACCAACATACAATTTAACATGTGCAAATAAACATACAAGACATACAACAATATATCAGCATAGAATTAATCATCCAAGCTCTCACAAGACCGACCGTCCGGACTGTATGAATCCATGTATCTACAGGCGTTCGTGCACCCGGGTGATGTGATAACTGGAACACTCAACAGCTGCCACCCGAGGTTAGTCCTATCAGTCCAAAGTACTCATTAGGACTAGGACCTCCTGCCGTTCCCACACATGACCTACTCCCCTCTACTTGAGGACGAGCACTCACGGAACATCAGGATGAACTGCCATCAGCAGCTTTACCATGGTCATACTACACAACTTCTCATATTCAAATCATAGAGACGTTCCTCCTTGGAACGCTCGTTCAAAATCCATCATCATAAAATTTCTCCAAACATAGTTCACACTTCAGAATTTTACACTTTATCTTCATTTTCATCTTTAGTTTTAAGGGTGTAAAATAACGAACGTTCAATTCTCTGAAGAACGAGGACGAACGCTAAAGACTGGATTTACAAAGACTCGTTCCAAGATTAGAATAAATCGACACTAGGTATTTAACGACCGTCATGGCTATTCAATCAGTTGAGGGAAATGGCCCTACAGTTAGAAAATCAATATCCATAGAAATTTAAGTATACAGGCTCTAGGCCAAATCCAAATGTATAATTATACAAAAGACGAGTATTTAACTTCACTAAGAATAATCGTGTAAAAGAGATCGACTGCCAGTCAATGACCGAACGCCAATTATACAATTCGAACGTCATTTACGTCCGTTCAGGAATCAAAGGTAAGGACGAGCGTTCAGTATAAAACCGAACACTACTTAGGACGAAAGCTAGGTAGATGACCGAGCACTAATGAGAACGAACGCTCAGTATAAGACTGAGAGTTCATTAGGACGAACGTTAGGTATACGACCGAGCGCTACTTACAACGAACGCTTGGTACAAGACCGAGCACCGATTGGGACGAACGCTTAGTATAAGACTAAGCACTACCTATATCGAACGCTGGATATAAAACCGAGCGTTACTAATATAACTTCAATTATTTTACGATCGTCGGGTATCACTAGGCTGAACCGAACGCTCAAACCTAGCCTTTCACAAGATGACGCTCGTTCTCGAGCGGAGTTCTTTCCAAATAAAAGAATTCCATTTAACCATTTATTAGAAAGTCTAACGGTATAAGACCGTTCGATGACGAGCATACTTTATCAAGGTAAAGAATATTATTTTTCAGATTTTTCATCTATCTTACTCAACATTTCTCATACAAATCATATCTTATAATTTCTTATTATTCATAAATCATATACTTCATAGAATTCATATCATCATCTCATACTCTACAGAAATCATCCGTTTTCCAATTCATACGTTTCATCATCATCATACAGTTCAAATAATATCAACCATATATATATATTTAGTACAACATTGCTCGTTCATGCATACGTACAAAACATACATCTCATACATCCAGTTCATATCATGCTTTCACAGTACATACAAGTATTAATTAAATTACTAAGCTTCCCTTACCTGGTTCAGCAGTGAACGCCCTAAGAGAGTGATTTTTGACTCGTTCAACTATGGTTTTCTACCCTCAACGTTCTTCTCAAGTGCTTCACTAAATCTAACCAAAAGAAACGTAGAAGAATTTAGCTTATACCCTTGCATGCAGCTGGATCTGGGTCCGCATGCAACTCAGAAATGAGCGTTTAGAGTTAAGAGCTTACCCGTTACAAAACTCTAAAGCGTTCGGTTCCAGTGAAAGCTCACGACGCCGTGAACGTTCCTACGGTTTCTGAAGGTTGAACGGAGAAGAAAGGTATGAGTTACAGTAGAGAGAAGATGAAAGGGTTCTAGAGAGAAGGAGGAGAGAATGGGGTCTGAGTTTGGAGGAAGAAGATGAGTGCAGGAGAGAGGAAGGGTTTTCCAGAAAATTCTTTTTGTTCCTCCCACATCCGCACGAACGTGCGTCTCCCCTGTCGACACCTGTACCCCCATTACTGACTCCCATTCTATCTCGGTGACACTTGGCAGTGAGTGGCAGAGTTATGAATGTGCGTTTTTAATGCACTGCAGAGGGTTTTCCATACATAAATTTTGATTTGACAAGGTGTTTATCAGAATTAATTTTCCAGGGTCCCACATTCCCCCTAACTACAAAAATTTTCGTCCTCGAAAATTAAAGCTTACCCGGAAACAAATGAGGATATAACTCCTTCATAGCGTCCTCCACTTCCCACGTTGAGTCGCCAGTCTTTGCGTCCCACACCACCTTTACTAGACGAACGTCTTTCCCTTTGTAGTACTTGGTGCGGCTGCCTTCCACACGAACCGGTTGCAACTCCAGCGTTCGGTCTTGGCGAAGCTGAACGTCTTCCAACTCCAGTATGTGTGAGGAATCAGCTATATACTTCCGAAGTTGGGAAACGTGGAAGACTGGATGAATGTTGGACAGTTGAGGAGGTAAAGACAACTCGTACGCCACTGGTCCGATCTTACGCAATATTTGATATGGTCCGACGAACTTAGGAGACAACTTCTTTGGTCGAACAACTCTTCCCACTCCAGTGATCGGATTCAGTCTAAGAAAAACGTGGTCTCCTGCAGCGAACTCTAAAGGTCTTCTTCTCTTATCAGCATAAGATTTCTGCCTGCTTTGAGACGTCTTCATTCGCTCCTGAACCAACTTCACCTTCTCGGTCGTTTGCTGGATCAGTTCAGGTCCGGTTAGCACGTTCTCTCCTTCCTGAAACCAACAAAGTGGCGTTCGACATTTTCTTCCGTAGAGAGCTTCAAACGGTGCCATTCCTATGCTTGCTTGAAAACTGTTGTTGTAAGTGAATTCCACTAACGGCAGAACTTCATCCCATACTCCCATATGATCTAGGACGCACGTCCTCAATAAATCCTCGAGCGTCTGGATGGTTCGCTCAGATTGGCCGTCCGTCTGAGGGTGATAAGCCGAACTCATCTGCAACTTGCTTCCCAATTCTCCTTGTAACGATTGCCAAAACCGAGATGTGAATCTCGTGTCTCGGTCTGAAATGATGCTCGAAGGAACTCCATGTAACCGAATGATCTCCTTAATGTACAGCTTGGCCAAGTTGGTCATCGACATCTTCAAGTTGACTGGTAGAAAGTGGGCGCTCTTAGTCAATTGATCTACTATAACCCAGATAGAATCATGATTCTTGAGCGTACGTGGTAGATGAGTCACAAAGTCCATTGAGATGCTGTCCCATTTCCACTCTGGAATCTCCAACGGCTGTAGCAAACCGCCTGGTCTTTGGTGTTCAGCCTTCGCTCGCTGACAAGTCAAACAGGATGCCACAAAACGTGCAACGTCACTCTTCATTCCCGGCCACCAGAATGATTTTCGGAGGTCTTGATACATCTTAGTCATGCTAGGATGCATGCTAAGACGGCTGTGATGCCCTTCCTCCAATATAATTCTCTTCAGCTCACCATCACTTGGAACGCACGTTCTACCCATATAGCGCAGTAAACCGTCCGTTCCAGTATTGAACTCCTTAGCTTGATCTGTACCGAGCGTACTTAATATCTTTGCCAATTCTTCATCCTCACGCTGCTTCATTCTGATTCGGTCGAACACATCACTGGAAGTTCTAAGGTTACAGCATTTAATAACGTTCGCTCCTAAGTTGAACTGTAACCTTAGGTCTCTAAAACTTTCCACCAAACTTAACTCCTTTACCATCATTGCCGAGACCCTGACTGCTTTCCTACTTAAAGCGTCCGCTACCACATTAGCTTTTCCAGGATGATACAACAGTTCAAACTCATAATCCTTCAAAAATTCAAGCCACCTCCTTTGCCTCATATTCAACTCCTTTTGATCAAAGAGGTACTTGAGACTCTTGTGATCACTAAAGACTTGAAACGTTGATCCATACAGATAATGCCTCCAAATCTTTAGCGCAAACACGACTGCTGCCAACTCTAAGTCGTGCGTGGGGTAATTCTTCTCATGAACTTTCAGCTGCCTAGAAGCGTACGCCACTACTTTCTTTTCTTGCATCAGTACGCAGCCCAAACCTTGATAAGATGCATCACAATACACTTCAAAAGGTTTGGCCGTGTCTGGAATGACCAACACTGGGGCGCTCGTTAATTTTCTCTTCAATTCTTGGAAGCTTTCCTCACACCGATCGGTCCAGGCGAACGGTTGATCCTTCCTGGTGAGATGAGTCAGCGGAGCTACTATCTTGGAGAATCCCTCAATGAATCGTCTATAGTAGCCCGCGAGCCCCACGAAACTCCTAACCTCTGTGACCGAGCGTGGACTCTCCCAATCCAGGACTACTTTCACCTTGGCCGGATCCACTGAAATACCTCAAGCAGAAACGACGTGCCCCAAAAACTGGATTTCCTTCATCCAGAATTCACACTTTGATAGCTTAGCATACAATTCTTTCTCCCTCAACACGCTCAACACGGTCCTCAAGTGGTCTTCATGCTCGTCATAGCTCTTTGAGTATATGAGGATGTCGTCAATAAACACCACTACGAACTTATCCATGTACGGTCTAAAAATCCGGTTCATATAGTCCATAAAGATTGCAGGTGCGTTCGTCACTCCAAAAGGCATCACCACATATTCATAATGTCCATAACGGGACCGAAAGGCAGTCTTCTGAATGTCTCCTTCCTTCACTCTAATTTGGTGATAGCCCGAACGTAAATCAATCTTTGAAAATACACTCGCACCCTGCAGCTGATCCAGTAGGTCGTCAATCCTTGGAAGTGGATACTTGTTCTTGATGGTCAGCTTATTGAGTTGCCTATAATCAATGCAGAGCCGAGAGCTGCCATCCTTTTTCTTTACTAACAACACAGGCGCTCCCCAAGGTGAAACACTCGGCCTGATGAACTTCTTATCCATCAACTCTTCAATTTGCTTCTTGAGTTCGACCAACTCGGCTGGTGCCATTCTATAAGGTTGAACCGAGATGGGTGCGGCAGTTGTTACTAGGTCGATCGTGAACTCAACCTCACGAACGGGAGGTAGTCCAGGAACTTCATCCGGAAAGACGTCCGGGAATTCATCCACTACCGTTCGTCCTCCATTGATTTCATTGTTGGACGATCGCTCAAAATTCACTTTCCCCACCTCTTTGTCTTCATGCGTCATTATCAGAAAACAGCTCGCTCCTTCCATGATGTCTACCTTCAACTAACTGAGCATGACTGATAATTCCTCCTCTTCCTCACTCGGAAAGACTAACTCCTTCTTCCCACAATCTATGAGAATCCGATTGGTAGTCAACCAATCCATCCCCAAAATTACTTCTAAGTCTTGAAGGGGTAAACAGATGAGGTTAACCTTAAATCTACGCCCCTCAACTTCTATAGGACATCTGACACAAACTGTCGATGTCTTAATCCCACCAGCCGCTGGGGTTGACACCACCAAATCGAACTGTAACTCGCTCTCCACTAGCCCCAATTTCTCAACGCACGCCTTCGAGATGAAGGAATGAGTTGCCCCCGAGTCATACAATACACAGCAAGGCTTTCCAAATAACATGCAAGTGCTGGTGATAAGGGTACCTGAACGAGCAGCTTCAGCACCCGTGATAGCATACACTCTCCCCACCGCCTGCGCTCGTCCACCTCTTCCTTGCTGCGCTCTTCCAGCGTTCGGCGGCCTTATTGCCGCTCGCCCTCCCATATTGCATTCATTCTCCAAATGTCCATTCTGCCTGCAACGAGTACAATATTTCGCCCCTGATAATTGAGGACAAGCCCACCGGTAGTGTGGTCCTCCACACTGAAAGCAAGTCACACTCCTCTGTTGCCCAGATTGGCTGACGGTAACCAGTGCTTGCGATCCACTAGGAACTTGGGTTGGACGAACGTATGGGGATCTCCTCACGTTTGCAGTATTTCTTGCTAACACCGGCCCCCTACTCACTTGCTGTTTCTTCTGTTGCTCTGCCTCTGCAACGTTCTTCTCCAATACCTTTGCTCTCTCGACCATAGCAGGGAAGGATCTAATGCACAGGCTGGATATCAATACCTTCAAGTCACTTCTCAGCCCGTTCTCAAACTTCCTGCATTGTCATTCTTCACTCGTAGCCATGGTATTAAAACGGACCAGGTGCTTGAATTTATTGGTGTACTCCGAGACGGACATACCACCTTGTACCAATTGAAGGAATTCCACCTCCTTAGCAAATCGTACACTGTCCGGAAAATATTCTTCATAAAATTTAGTCCTAAACACTTCCCAGGAGATAGGACTTTGAGCTTCAGCCAATAACATCTTCATACTCGACCACCAATGGCTAGCTTCACCAGTCAATAAATATTCAGTGTACGCCAAACGGTTGTCATCTGGACATCTTTTGGCGTTGTAAATTCTTTCCATATCTCTCAACCACTGATCCGCTTCATCCGGGAGACCTTTTCCATTGAATTTGGCAGGGTGGTGTTGTAGGAAGCTTTCCAAACTCCACTCTGCAGGTTGGGCGGCGTTAGAAGATGACGCCCCTGCTGTGCCCCTGGTAGCGGCAAGGATATCCATTAATTGCCTCTGCGTAGCTTCCGAGTTGGCGCGAGCGGCCTCCATACTCTGCATAGCATTCTGGTTTTGCTGCATCAGCGTGGTGTTTTGTTCCATCAGAGTATGATTCTGCTGTTGTAACCTATCTATCACTGATTCCAACAGCCTAGTGTTGTTGGACGCGTCAGACTCATTAGGCTGTGGGGGAGGAGGAAGCCTAGGAGCCATTCGTTCTCTGGAATAGAGAAAAACGAGCGTTAGTCATGTTCAAAGAGTTGAAAAATAACTCGTTAAACACATATTAAGCACACAGCAAAAACACAGTGTACCCATAACCTACAGTGTCCTTTAAAAGAACAAAACTGCTCTGATACCACTAATGTAACATCCCAAAATATAGTAATTACCATAAATTAGAACTAATCACATTTACATGATTAAACAGTGCAGTCTTAAATAAATCAGCCAATAAAAGCCGAACGGTAAACAGATACAAGGTTCAAAAATTTATACAGGAATAACCAAGGTCCAAGACGAACGGTTTTACAAAAGCTAATAACCGAACGTCCCAAAAATTTTAAGTAAGCTAAACCTACTGGACGATCTAAGTCTCGGCCTTCACTTCAACGTCCACTAGGTTTTCTTCTTCAATCACTTCCTCCAAAAGGGTATCTCCATCTGCTCACATCCACACGACTGATCATTGCATTGACAGGACGGACGTACATAAACAGTAGACAACACAAGGAAACGCAAGGGTAAGCTTAGGTAATTTAATTCATACAACCAACATACAATTTAACATGTGCAAATAAACATACAAGACATACAACAATATATCAGCATAGAATTAATCATCCAAGCTCTCACAAGACCGACTGTCCGGACTGTATGAATCCATGTATCTACAGGTGTTTGTGCACCCGGGTGATGTGATAACTGGAACACTCAACAGCTGCCACCCGAGGTTAGTCCTATCAGTCCAAAGTACTCATTAGGACTAGGACCTCCTGCCGTTCCCACACATGACCTACTCCCCTCTACTTGAGGACGAGCACTCACGGAACATCAGGATGAACTGCCATCAGCAGCTTTACCATGGTCATACTACACAACTTCTCATATTCAAATCATAGAGACGTTCCTCCTTGGAACGCTCGTTCAAAATCCATCATCATAAAATTTCTCCAAACATAGTTCACACTTCAGAATTTTACACTTTATCTTCATTTTCATCTTTAGTTTTAAGGGTGTAAAATAACGAACGTTCAATTCTCTGAAGAACGAGGACGAACGCTAAAGACTGGATTTACAAAGACTCGTTCCAAGATTAGAATAAATCGACACTAGGTATTTAACGACCGTCATGGCTATTCAATCAGTTGAGGGAAATGGCCCTACAGTTAGAAAATCAATATCCATAGAAATTTAAGTATACAGGCTCTAGGCCAAATCCAAATGTATAATTATACAAAAGACGAGTATTTAACTTCACTAAGAATAATCGTGTAAAAGAGATCGACTGCCAGTCAATGACCGAACGCCAATTATACAATTCGAACGTCATTTACGTCCGTTCAGGAATCAAAGGTAAGGACGAGCGTTCAGTATAAAACCGAACACTACTTAGGACGAAAGCTAGGTAGATGACCGAGCACTAATGAGAACGAACGCTCAGTATAAGACTGAGAGTTCATTAGGACGAACGTTAGGTATACGACCGAGCGCTACTTACAACGAACGCTTGGTACAAGACCGAGCACCGATTGGGACGAACGCTTAGTATAAGACTAAGCACTACCTATATCGAACGCTGGATATAAAACCGAGCGTTACTAATATAACTTCAATTATTTTACGATCGTCGGGTATCACTAGGCTGAACCGAACGCTCAAACCTAGCCTTTCACAAGATGACGCTCGTTCTCGAGCGGAGTTCTTTCCAAATAAAAGAATTCCATTTAACCATTTATTAGAAAGTCTAACGGTATAAGACCGTTCGATGACGAGCATACTTTATCAAGGTAAAGAATATTATTTTTCAGATTTTTCATCTATCTTACTCAACATTTCTCATACAAATCATATCTTATAATTTCTTATTATTCATAAATCATATACTTCATAGAATTCATATCATCATCTCATACTCTACAGAAATCATCCGTTTTCCAATTCATACGTTTCATCATCATCATACAGTTCAAATAATATCAACCATATATATATATTTAGTACAACATTGCTCGTTCATGCATACGTACAAAACATACATCTCATACATCCAGTTCATATCATGCTTTCACAGTACATACAAGTATTAATTAAATTACTAAGCTTCCCTTACCTGGTTCAGCAGTGAACGCCCTAAGAGAGTGATTTTTGACTCGTTCAACTATGGTTTTCTACCCTCAACGTTCTTCTCAAGTGCTTCACTAAATCTAACCAAAAGAAACGTAGAAGAATTTAGCTTATACCCTTGCATGCAGCTGGATCTGGGTCCGCATGCAACTCAGAAATGAGCGTTTAGAGTTAAGAGCTTACCCGTTACAAAACTCTAAAGCGTTCGGTTCCAGTGAAAGCTCACGACGCCGTGAACGTTCCTACGGTTTCTGAAGGTTGAACGGAGAAGAAAGGTATGAGTTACAGTAGAGAGAAGATGAAAGGGTTCTAGAGAGAAGGAGGAGAGAATGGGGTCTGAGTTTGGAGGAAGAAGATGAGTGCAGGAGAGAGGAAGGGTTTTCCAGAAAATTCTTTTTGTTCCTCCCACATCCGCACGAACGTGCGTCTCCCCTGTCGACACCTGTACCCCCATTACTGACTCCCATTCTATCTCGGTGACACTTGGCAGTGAGTGGCAGAGTTATGAATGTGCGTTTTTAATGCACTGCAGAGGGGTTTCCATACATAAATTTTGATTTGACAAGGTGTTTATCAGAATTAATTTTCCAGGGTCCCACAGATCCTATGAATAATCTTGAGCACCGTCTTTTAATGTGTTAAAAGGGTCTTCAAGTGTAGGCACAATGAGATTTCAAGGCTCTATCCATGGCATGATGATTCAAGTTCTGCTTGACAATGGCAGCTTCGATAATTTTCTCCAACCACGATTAGCTTCCAACCTTAAATTACCCATTGAGCCAGTCCCAAATGTTCAGGTGTTGATAAGCAATGGAAATTCTTTAATTGATGAAAGGTTAGTGAGCAAGCTGGAAGTAATGATTCAAGGACATTCCCTTCAACTAGCAGCCGATCTTTTGCCTATTACTGATGCTGATTTAGTCTTCGGAGCTACTTGGCTCGCCACTCTAGGTCCCCACATCTCATTACAGCACAGTGACTTTAAAATTTTACTTGGACAACAAATTTGTTACACTTTATGGAGACAAATCCATCATAGCCATCCCAACACAGTTCAATCATTTAAGAAATATGTCTCATACGAAGGCTATTGCAACACTCTTTACATTAGAAGCCCAACCTATATTTTTTCCTCAGGAGGAGGCGCTGGAGATACCTCACGACATGGACCCTCAATTAGCTAGATTGTTGCATCTATATAAACCAGTCTTCGCTATTCCAAAAGGGTTACTGTTAATACTCCGGAAAGTGTACCGAATCGTATAAAGTAATAATAAATGGTAAGACCAAGTATCGTTTCCCAAGAGATTCACAGCCTAGACATTCAAGTGGTTTCTTGATTCATTAAGACTTGTAAACAAAATCTTGGTGTTTATAATGCAGAAAATAAATATGAATGCAAGTGTTAATCAATTGGTTTGAAGAATGAATTGGTGATTGGTGTATAAAATATAGAATGATTATGTTGTTGGGGTTTCCAACTTATCCTATCCACTCTCATGTATTTATGAATTCATCTTCTTCATTAATGTTAATGTCACTTTCTAATTTACCTTAAACCCAATGTCTCCGTGAAGAAAACATACTCTTAATTACTAGATCACAATGTCTTGTATCACCAGCAATTAATTATGCATTACATTCTGTCGCAACCGGAATCGCGACGGGACGACGATCCAAAAAAGGATAACGGGTTTGAAAAAGAGATTTGGAGTCGCCACCATAGTTTATTCTGGAAAACTACGAAAAAACCATAAAATGATAAGGCATGGTCTACAAGAACCAGATTCTAAGTTCGGGAGTCGGTTACGTGTAGGGAAGGTATTAACACCCTACAACGCCTGCCCTAAGGCAGTAGCTCTAACTAAATACGCGAATGTGATGTGGTTTTCAAAATGTTTAACTATCTCTTAAAATAAAAGTCTAAAGAAACAAAATATATTTTTTAGTTTTTTGTGCCCGACAAGGATTGACCTTGCTCCTACGTATTCTCGTTAAAATGAGAAATCAGGGTTACGTAGTTCTTTTAGAAACTGCTTGAAAAGTTTGTTTGAGGAATTATTTGAGAAATTTGTTAGGGATGAAATTGGATTTTTGGGGAAGTGAACCTGACAAGGACTAGCCTTGCTCCTACGTATCTCCACTTTTGATGAAGAATCAAGGATCACGTAGTTCTGGCTGAGAAATTGTTTGTTTGCTTGAAAGTGTTGATGTTTTTAGTTTTTTTGAAGATTTTATATTTTTTGGTATTTTTTGAGAAAAAGAAGGTGAAAATGTTTTTTAGCACAAGGACGATGCGAGCGATCACACATGTGCTTAACCTTAAAAATATATTTTTTTGATTTTTGTTATTATTATTTTTTATGAAAGAAAGAGAAAGGGTTTTTAGCACAAGGACGATGCGAGCGATCACACACGTGCTTAACCTTAAAAATATATTTTTTGATATTTTTTGTAAAAGAAAGAGAAAAAATTTTTAGCACAAGGACGATGCGAACGATCACACATGTGCTTAACCTTTAAAACATTATTTTTGTTATTATTATTTTTTTTATGTCTATTTTATCCTTCTTCTTTTTTTGTTTAGAGTGCGGCAAATAAACTAAGTCCAATAAATAAATAAAACACGAGATATAGGGGTGGGGGTTATCATACAAAGGGGTACATACAATAAAACCTAATAATCAAACAAATAAATAAAAACAAAGAAATCTATTAAGAATAGGAGTGCAGAGATAAAAACCAGGAGTGCAACTCGAAGTTTCTTATCCAGGCCCCAAGATAAGGGTGCAGCAGCAAAGTTAGAGGTACCAGAAACAAAATGAGCCCAATGCCCAAACCTCTTTTTTTGTTTGCAGAAACGGAATGGGCTTAAGCCCAAACAAAATGGGGGTGTGGATAGAGTTGTGCGTGTGGCACGAAGAATGAAGTAGAGTTTTGGGATGGAAATGAAGAGGTTTGGTGTGAGAGAAAAAAAGATGGATATTGTGTAATTGTGTGTGTGTTTTTGAAGTGAAGAGAATGTGGGTATTTATAGAGTTAAGGATGGAAAGAGTATTAAATATAATATAATTTTTTTAAAAATGAGTGGAAAATAAAGAAAGTTTAAGTGAAAAATAAGTAAAAGAAATAATCTAAAAAGTTGGTGGAGAGATTAGGTGAAATAAAATTAAGTTAAAGAAATAATATAAAAAGTGGGTGGAGAAAGTAGGTGAAATAAAATATAGTAAATAGTAAAAGTTAATGTGGAAAATAAGTGAAAGAAATAATATAAAAAGTGGGTGGAGAAAGTAGGTGAAATAAAATTAGGAAATAGTAAAAGTTAATGTGGAAAATAAGTGAAAGAAATAATATAAAAAGTGGATGGAGAAAGTAGGTGAAATAATGTTGATGAAGAAGATATAATTAAAAAATGTAAGTGGAATAATTAGAAAAGTTGGTATATAAAAATTAATAAGGAAATGAGGTGGAAAAAGTAAATGAAAAAGGTGGATGATGTGGAATGTGATATGGAGGGTGAGGTGGAAGGTGATGCGGAGAGTGGGGTGTGATAAGAGAAAAGGGGTGGTGAGGAAGTAAAAAAAGTGTGAGATTATTTTGGGCCATTGAATTAAGGAATAAAAATTTAATTTGGGGGTGCAAATAGTAAAGCAAATAATATTTTTTTTATTCTTTTGTTCTTTTTTTATTATTATTTATTTTTGTGATGAATTTTATTTACCCGGACGAAATTGGGTATTGACACATTCGCAGAAGCTTAAAGGCAACCAACCTATTATCCCTATGTCTAGGTAATATTGCTTTTGGGAGAATTTCCCCAGTTCTAGATTTTTCCATATGTTTCCATATCGACAACATCAATAATCATGCAATTGAATGAGTTAAACAAAACATGCATAGAGCGTAGAGGAAAAACCCTAACAATTAATGAAGTAAAGAATTTATAATATAAATCAATTCAATACATGAGAGTTTCAAAGGATTACATCGTTTCCCCAACAACAATGGAGGTTTAGTTCACCATAGACATGGTGAAACTAGATGAAAATATGGAAAAGAATGAAAGATAAAACCCTAAAAGTTGAAGATCGGAGCTTCCGCATCCAAAATCCGCCTCCGAGGGGTGAAAGGAGTGTCTCTGCGTCTCTTTCTGCCAAAAGATCCAATCCCTAGGACGTCTAAAACCTTAAATAGTTCATAAAAATAACACAAAACAGGTCCAAGCCCACGTCGTCAGCGCTCAGCGCCCCAAAAGGGCGCCCAGCGGTGGTTGCGGCACTAAACTGACGCTCAGCGGTGGCGCTCAGGCGTGAAACAGTGGTTGCACCACTAAATTAGCGCTCAACAGTGGCGCTCAAGCGTGAAACAGTGGTTGCACCACTAAATTGGCACTCAACGGTGGAGCTAAGGCGTAAAACAGTGGTTGCACCTCTAAATTGGCGTTCGGCGCCCCAAAATGACGCTCAGCGGTATCTGCGATTCTTCTATGTGCTACTTTTCCCGCCTTTCCTGACTCCAACTCCTTGCTACTTCAACTTCTTCATCCAATTCATCTTAATTCCTGTTAAAACAAGGAAAGCGAAGCATAAAACCAATAATATCGCCTTCAACTCTCTTATTCTCACAACTTAAGCAAAAGCATGATTTCAAGCTAGTTTCTAAGTCATGTTTTTAATGTCAAAATTAAGTATAAAAATAACGGTATTTCAACCGTTATCAGTTACCACCTAGGAGGTCTCAAAACCATGTTATACCCTTGATGTAAGGTATTGGCCCTATAAGAGTGAGACCATATAAATACCCTCATATGTAGAAGCTGCAAATTGAAAAAATGGTCCAGGAGATGTTGGATGAAGGGCTTATTGTTCCTAATACTGGCCCATTCTCTTCTCCAATCGTTTTGGTAAAGAAAAAAGATTGCATATGGCGGTTTTGTATAGATTATAGGGTTGTAAATGCAATCACTGTTAAGGATAGTTTTCCTATTTCTACGGTGGACGAACTCATTGATGAATTACATGGAGCAAAATTTTTCTCTAAACTGGATCTCTGGTTTGGTTATCATCGAATACAGATGAAAGAGGAGGATTGATATAAAATGGCTTTTAGAACTCACCAAGGCCACTATGAATGACTCGTAATGCCCTTTGGTTTATCTAATGCACCAGCAACATTTCAATGTTTGATGAATGATGTTTTTAATGGATTGTTGCGGAAGTTTGTGTTGGTTTTCTTTTATGATATTTTGGTCTATAGCCCCTCTTGGAATTCACATTTACAGCAATTGGAAATTGTCTTGCATCTATTGCTTCAACATCAATTATATGCTCGCCTATCTAAATGTTCATTTGGCTTGCAAAATATGGATTATTTGGGTCATTTAGTTTTAGGATCTGGGTTGTCCATGGACAAAGACAAGGTTACAACTGTGATGGATTGGCCGGTTCGTCTTAATATCAAACAACTAAGAGGATTTCTAGGCCTCACCGGGTACTACAAACGATTTATTTGGGGATATGCATCTATCGCTGCTGCACCTTTTGTAAGACCCATGAAAAATATTTACGTTAATAGTAACAATTTTATTACTAGTAGTAAATTTCTTTGTGAATGGAAAATATAAGTAATAAGTTTATGTAAAAATAAAATGTGGAAAGCTAAATAAGAAATTTTGGTAGCTTAAATGGTAGAAAATTGTGGTGATTTCAAGAACATGGGTTCAAACTCTTTTCTACCTTTTGTTTTAAAAAAAAATTAAAATATTGATAGTGGATAAGCAGTCCACGTTTGAAGGCATTATTGAGGGATCAGATATGTCAAGTGGTGATTAAAATATTAATATAATAAAATAATATTAAAATAATAAATAATATTAAAAATGTGTTAAATAGTAAAAATTTTGGACTATAAATAGCCATGAGAGGGGAGGTTATTCTGCAAAAAGAGAGGAAGAATCAAGTGAGAAATCTTGAGAAATAGAGAAGAAAGAGTTAGGAAGAAATTTTTAGTTGCAAGAAGAGTAGAGGTTCTGGAGGGTTTTCGGGGCAACAAATTCTGAGCAAGAGATTTAGTCTGGAATAGAGGTAAGGGAGCTAACCTTTCTAAGCTTTTATATTATGATTTAGTATTGTTTCATTACTATTCATGTCTTGAAATTCTGTGTGAATACTGTTAATGAAAAATATATGTGCTTATTGTATATCTATCTATATTGAATTTCTGTGTTAATATTATATGATGTTTTTAATCTGTAAATAAGAAATTTGTTAAAACTAGTTGAGGAACACTTTGGCTAAAGAAAGACTTGGTACTTAAGTTGTCCATTGTGACGCACCTCTCTTTCCTGAAAGTCTACTCGACAAGTTTTTAACTTAAATCTTGTTGAACAGATTATGTATTGTTAAATTATTGTGCAATATATCTTGTTGGAATGAAAATTTCTGATGAATTCATGTTATTGTGGTAGATATGGAATTATGAATTATAATTGTGATGGTAAGATAAAGGAATCTTAAAAACCGGAGTTGGTACATCCTTGATCATAGAGCATCCCTGGTCAAATCCAGTAAGTTGTGACTAGTCATATGTATTGACCTTTATGGTGAGTTTGATTCGTCAAACATTTGATTCTTCTCCGGTGACCATTTATGGTGATATTTTAGTATTGCTAATTTATTTTGTGATATATTCATTTTGTATGATTTCTATGATGATTGTATTTTATTATATTGGATTTGAATTTATGCATCTGAGCATGATATGAGTATTATGGGGAGATTTTGTAATGGTATAATATGAGTTGAGGAATATGAGCATGGTATGAGTCTCGTGGAGAGATTCTGTAATGATATGGTATTTGTGTATATGTTGATGTTGAGGGTCCTATTGTTGGAGGTTATCCTGATACTCTAATAATCATCCAGTCTCAAGTAGAGAGGGATGAATTATGTGGTGAGAGGGGCAGGAGGTCCTGGTCTATGTGTCGGTTTTGGACATAGTGTTGAGGACTAACCTTGTGGATGGTATGGAATATTTTGGAAGTGTATTTGTAAGAAGAAGTAGAAGTCATCACAAGTGCATAACCTCCCGTGACCTCTCATCAACGTATCACCCGAATGAGTGTCTATTGGGTATTGTGAGATGAGTGCCTATTGGGTATTGTGGAATGAGTGTCTATTGAGCATTGTGGAATGAGTGTTTATTGGGTATTGTGGAATGAGTGTCTATTGAGTATTGTGGGATGAGTGTTTGTGGGGTATTGTGGGATGAGTGTCTATTAGGAATTGTGGTATGATGGGAGGAGTATCTATGGTGCGATTGTTGTATGATGGTATGGGGGTGTCTGACATAATTATTACATGATGTTTGTTGAGTGTATCAAAGTAATTATGCATGTTTTATAAATGATTTGTTGCATGTTAGCTCACCCTACTTGTTTGTGTTTGTGTATGTGCGATGATCGTATAATTCGTTATACGGGAGCAGATGAAGGAATGTTGATGAGTGTGGTGCGCGACGGCGGCCTTACTAGCGCGGGATGGATAGCTACATGTGAGTGGCAACCTCGCGGCGGCTGGCGGCACGGTAGAGACCACAACTAACGAAGGTTGGGTTGCGCGAGAATGATGGTGGTTGTCCGGTGATGGAGCGGCGCGGCGGCGCTGTTTCACGGTGGCAGCACATGGTGGCGGCTAGGGTTCTGCTGGATTAGGGTTTCTCTGTTAGAGAAGACAAGGCTGACGTGGCAAGAGGCATGAGGTGGCATGTTCTGGTTGGTCAGATCTGTGTGTGGAGGATTTGGACACGTGGCAGAATCTGGTGAAATCTGATTTAAGAGGGGTAGAAATAGGAAACTTAGGGAGGTGTAGTAGAAAAGGCTTAGTATTTGGGCTTGGTTGTTGGCCTGTTTCAGAAATAGGAGTGTATGTAGGGATTTTAGGAGGTGCAAGGGTAAAGTCTGTCTGTTTGGCCCATTTGTATATTATTTTCCAAATAAAATCTGATTTTGGGCATTGAATTGCCATTTGGACCAATAAAACTTATATTCTAAGCTACACAAATAAACATTAGAACATCCAAGAATAATTTATGCGCTAAAACTCACTTTTTACGTCTCTTTATTTCCCAAACCCAACAATTCCAATCATCACAAATTCACTTAAAATCAACCATTTAAGCACAATTATCCCATCAAAAATTTGAATTTTAAAGCATAAATGTGGGCATAAATATGCACTCATCAAATGTCGTCTGATTCAGTGCCAATGAAGAAAGAGATAAAAGAATAAATTAGAAGAATTCAAGTTATATTTATGAGTTTGTAGTTGAAATCTGAGTTTAAAACATATATATATATATATATATATATATATATATATATATATATATATATATATATATATATATATATATATATATATCAACTATGAATTATCAAGTGTGAGATTATGGGATGCTACCTTAAATGTAATGCTACAATATATCAATTATGAATTATCAAGTGTGAGATTATGGGATGTTACATGAATGATATCAGAGCGGTTCGTCCTTATGACTAAGAGTTGTGGATTTATCCTACGCATCAAGCTTGGCAAGGGCTTTGGAGGCTATCGCATCTGCTCTTCAACAATAGGGCGCTGCTTTAGTGCAACAGCACGAAACGGCTCTGCAACAATTAGAAGCGGCTAGGCTGAATTCTGAAGCCAGTCAAAGAGAACATGCGGAAGCCTTAAGGCAACTATCTAAGAATGGCACGTCTGTGGAAGCTCAACCTCATAGGATTCAGGAATGGACCTTAGAAAACTTTCTACAACACCGTCCACCTACTTTTAATGGGAGGACAAGTCTGGACGAGGCTAATCTATGGATAAGAAATATGGAAAAGATTTTTGATGCGAAAAATTGTTTATCAAAAACTAGGTTGGCATACTCCGAGTATCAGCTGTTTGGAGAAGCATTACACTGGTGGGACAACATGAAGCTAGTATTAAAGGAAGGTGGCGAGATTATTACCTGGGAAATTTTTAAGGATAAGTTTTATGTTGAGTACTTTTCGGACAGTGTAAGATATGCAAAAGAGGTGTAGTTCTTACAGTTCGTGCAAGGTAACAAGTCGGTAGTTGAGTATGCAGACAAGTTCAAACATTTGGGACGTTTCTACACCCAACCAGCAAATGAAGAATGGGGGTGTAGCAAATTTAAAAATGGATTGAGAGCAGACATACAATTAGCCGTGAACCCTTTAGCTATTAAAGAGTTTTCTGCTTTAGTTGAACATGCCAAAGTTGCGAAAATGTTAACGAGTGAGATTCAAGTTCAGCAGAAATCACAAAGGGTGGGAGGACCATCTGGGTCACGAGTTGGACAAAATGTAAGGATCCGACCTTATGAAAGACCGCAGCCTCAGAGGAATTCTCATCAGCAACAACACCAACAGAAAATAATCCGATGTTACATCTGTGGAGGACCTCATCTGAAGAGCGGTGGTTGCGATTCTTCTTTTGTGCAACTTTCCTTCCTTTCCTGAGTCCAACTCCTTGCTACTTCAACTTCTTCATCCAATTCATCTTAATTCCTGTCAAAACAAGGAAAAGCAAGCATAAAATACATTCAACTCTCTTATTTCCACAACTTAAGCAAAAGCATGATTTCAAGCTAGTTTCTAAGTTATAAAGGGTGTTTTTAATGTCAAAATTAAGTATAAAAATAATGGTTTTTCAACCGTTATCACAACCCCAAACTTAGAAATTTGCTTGTTCTCAAGCAAACAAGATGTAACTCAGTCTTCAACCAATCAATATAATGGTTCAACACATTCTAAAACTCTTTCTTTCATGACAAGTAATTACTCAAATCAACTCATAAAAAAGAATTCAGTCAAGATGCACACATGCCTTGATTCAAAATTACTCATCATGGTGTTTACATAATCACATAATATCCAACAGATGCTATTCTCATGAATGATCAATTAACTAAGCATAGATGTAATCGTGTGCTCATGGAATCATTCCTCACCAGACAAAGTGTTTCACTCAATCACACAAGTGTATATAGAGGTCACTCATTCACTCTACTATCACAATGTCACATGAATTAACTTTGCCTTTCATTTAACCACAATCAAACACACTCACAAGCAAGCATCATCACAAGGACTTTTCTATGGCTTATAATGTAGCTGGGCTAAGAAGAAAATTGGTTTTTCTGGATCACAAAATCCTTGAGTAAAGAGAGTCATTCATACTTTCATCATTTAAACACAACCCTTCTTACTTATTCCCAACTTTCCCTTGCATTGAGCTTTTTCTTTTTCTTTCATTTCTTTCCTTTTTCTTTTGCTTTTCATTTGCTTAATATTTAGCTCAACGCTTTTTATTTTCCCTTTTCAGACTTCCCAACAACCCTAAACTTAAACCTTTATCAATACCACACAACTATTCTCAACTTAACTCAAGGTAAAGATTTTCAAAAAGGATTTTCATATCATGTTCAAGATTAAAGGTTCAAAGGATAGAACACATTGTGCTCTCTTTTATTGGGCTAAAATCATGCATTGGCTAAAAAGGGATAACAACAAATGGCCTTGATCATATGACACATGCAAGCAAGTGATTCAATCATAGAAACCTGGGTAAAGTCATTCATGCTTTCAAAGTAATAGCAATCATTCACAAAAACTCTGGAGTTCAAAACCTCACATATAGGCTCATTCAACATTCCATATATTCCAGATACACATCCTGCTTAACATCATAATCACAATCACAACATCATGCATCTGTTCACATAACTTGTGAACAACCACCTGTATATCAACATATGGTGTACAATCTCAATATCAATCAATATTCAAGCATCATCAAGCAATACTCATCATGCATAAGTTAATATCAAACCATCACATCAGATAAAGTTTCAAACTGAGTACATCACAACCTATTCTAAAAACATAAGCAAATAAGTTCAATAATACAAAACAAAAGATAAGAAAAGATAAGAAAAGTCCTCATCAACCCATGCTATCATCAGAATCTTCCTCCTCTCCTTCTTCAGCATCTTCAAAATCATCATCTTCCTCAATAGCTGGAGCTTCAGCTGCTCCAGTTCCACTGGCTTGTGCCTGCTCCTCTGGCCATGCCACCACAGTGTTGAATTCATTCATAGTTCACCGTCTTCTAGGGGGTGTATCATACATCCCTATGATCATCTCTGCAATGGCCACTTGTCCTCTATGAATAGACTGCAGCCTAGCCTCCATCAAAGAGATATACATGTCCCTCATGTATATGTCAATAATACATCAGTAAATGTTATCTCAAAACAAAAGATAAGAAAAGTCCTGCTCTACTGCTGATAGCATCCATCAGTAGATGTTATCTCAGCTCCTCATCAACCCATGCTATCGTCAGAATCTTCCTACTCTCCTTCTTCAGCATCTTCAAAATCATCATCATCCTCATCATCTTCCTCCATAGTTGGAGCTTCAGCTGCTCCAGCTCCACTGGCTTGTGCCTACTCCTCTAGCCATGCCACCACAGTGTTAAATTCATCCATAGTCCACCGTCTTCCAGGGGGTGTATCATACATCCCTATGATCATCTCTGCAGTGGCCACTTTCCCTCTATGAATAGACTGCAGCCTAGCCTCCATCAAAGATATATACATGTCCCTCATCTGAAAAGGTTCTGCATCATGAGGCGGTGCATGTGCCTGTGGTGGTCCTCTCCTTTTAGCAGGATGTCGTGATGGTACTAGCTGAGCTACCTCATCTCCCCTGCAATACTGTCTATTGTAGGCCTCAGCAATCGCCTTCCTAGGTCGCTCCAACGGCGGTGTAGAAGTGTTAACCCCAGCTAACTCACAAAGGTCTGTGTAGAAGTGTTAACCCCAGCTAACTCAGAAAGGTCTATGATCAGAGATGGATGCCCCAAAGGTGCCTTGTTGTTCATAGTACTGGCACAAGTCTGAATCTCATTTGCTATGACTTGTCACATGTTAATGCTCATCCCTCTAAGCACACAATACAGAAAAAGGGCCCTACTGACAGTAATATCAGAGACATGAGAACAAGGTTGGATATTGGCATGAGAAAACGTCATCCAGTATTTTGCCATGGGAGTCAGATCAGCTATTCTGATATGCACAGTTGCACCATTCCTATTCCTCTAAAAATGACCTCCAAGAACACACGTCACACTCTTCATATCATCAAAATCTACTCCTTCCATGTTCAGAGCAAACTGACACTGCACATAAGTCCATTCAGTATGCAGAAACCTATTAATAGAATCAGGACCATACCGAATGATTTTTCCTCTGACATAGCTCATATAGTCATCTGTGTGAGAGTCACCCAGAGGCCTTGCGTTGGTATAAGATTCTTTGACCACCGCTATGTTGGCTGGTTCAGGGTAAGTAGCTACTCTATCCCAATTTCTGTTCCGCAGTTCCTCTCCAAATTGTGGAGCCAAGTCTGGTATCCATCCCGCCTTCCGCTCCATCAAGACCCTTCTATCTTGGACAATGAGGAAGTGTTGCTCATGTCTACGGGAAAGGAACGTTTTAGAATAAGGACGTTTTGGTTCCTTCCTCTTGGCTCCTACAGTCTTGATTCTTTTTCCTAATGAGGAGGTCATCCCTACATCAAACACAATTCACAAAACCACAAGAATTATTGTTAAGCATTAGTAAACCACAAACAACTTCCTAACACTCTTCCTATCATCGCTGAGGGCAAACAGAAGCCCTCAGCGTCACTTGTGCAAAGAAACAACAAGAACGCACACAAATTACAATTCTGCAGAAATCGCGCTCAACGGTAACTGGCATTGAGCGGCGATCAGTATTTTTCTGCATAATTGCCCTAGCTGGCCTTTAATCTCCACCCACATGCATTTTTCGTAATTCCAGACCTTAAGCAAGCAATTTAATCAGTTTAAACCGTGATTATTTCAATCACTTATGCAAAAACATCAAAATCCCTCAAGAATCATGCTTTAGATAACCATATTCATTCAAAATCATGCTTTCAAAATCCTAGAATGTAAAATGTATGTACTTACTTGGGTGGAGATGCTTAATGTGTGAATAATGCTCTATGAATGTGAGGTAATCAACCCCTAATAGTAGTGCTCTCACAAAACCCCAAACTTGAATGGAGAATTGGTGTAAAAATGGATGGAGAAAGGGTTTTTGTGAAAAGGGATGAAGGGAAAAGTGGAGAGAATCCTTTGAAGAGTGCTTGGGAAGAACGAAGGCTGAAAGTGGCGGCTTAAACGCGCCCTAGGGTTAGAGAAATGCCTAATGGGCCAATCCCGCTGAGCCCAACTTTTTTAAAAACCCAAAAAGCAAAACTGTAGCAGTCGCGCTCAGCGATAGCTGGAGTTGAGCGACATGCGTATCCCATCTCCTTCTTCCTAGCTTGCCCTAAGCGTCCATCACCAATGTCTCTCAACTTCAACTCTCAATTTTTCAAATCTCATATATTTTCCACTCACTCCATACACTCTCACTTAATCAATGCACTTAGTCTCTCACACCACTCAAACATTCAACAATCAATCCCTATAATGCAACTAGAACAAAACCAAAACAAACACGCAAAGACAAATTCAATCAACTGGGTTGTCTCCCAGGTAGCGCTTGTTTAACGTCACAAGCCTGACCCATGAATCCTCCAACATCCTTTAGTAGATATTCTTCCACCTAACATGCATCAGTAGATGTAAATCCTTTTCATCAACACCCATAAGTAGGTGTCTGATAGCATAGTATCCTTCAGTAGATACTCAATCACCTAGCATCCATCAGTAGATGCTATACCATGAAGTCTCATAACAAAATAAATCAATGTTCCAAAGTTTTTATATTACATCACCAAAATAAAAAAATCAAAGAAATTAATGTTCTCAAATCATTGGGGTGCCTCCCAGTAAGCGCTCTTTTAACGTCATTAGCTTGACCCAATAAAGCTCAAGTTCCATCTTTAGTGTTGGTGTTCTTCTTGCTTTCATCACACCAACTCATCAATTTCTTCTGGTCCACCTTCTTGACTCGTCTTGAATATGGAGCTTCAATTTCTATCACTCCATTCTCTTTGAAGTCTTTCACAACCCACAACTTGTTCTTGAATCTTACCAGTGTGCCAAGTTTGAATTGTGCATCCATCAAGTCATCATGAACCATCCTTCCTTTGTCATATTTTTCTTCTTCCCTAACCTGTGACAAGAAACAATTTTTACCTTTGATGACCAGCTTTACAACTTTAGGGCTAGTCACAGGTGCATCCTTACATGCAGCTTTATGAGTAGCCTCCTTCTCTTGAATCCGCTGCTCAACTTTGAAGACATTAAAGACCATCTTTTCTTCTTGGTCTTGAAGCACTATCATCCCCTCATCCACATTGATGATTACCTTTGTTATTTTCATAAATGGCCTTCCAAGAATAACTGAGATCTTCTCATCTTCCTCCATCTCCATCACCACAAAGTCCACCAGGAATTTAAGTTTCTCTATACAAACCACAACAACATCTTTCGCTACACCAGAAGGTTTCTTGGAAGATCCATCCGCCATGAGCAAAGTCACCTTTGTTGGCTTGACTTCAAGATCACCAATCCTTTCGAGCATAGATAAGGGCATCAAATTAATGCTTGACCTTAAATCAATTAAGGCTTTCCTTATATTCTCCTTCCATATGACACAAAGAATAGTAAAGCTTCCTGGATCTTTCACTTTTTGAGGACGTGGTTTCTTCACAATAACACTGCAATCTCCCTTTTCATTCATAGTCTCCTCATCTAAATATCTCTTTTTCGAGAGGAATTGCTTCATGTGCTTTGCATAAGCAGGAAAATATTGTAGTGCTTCGGTCAAAGGTATAATAATCTTCAATTGCCTGAAGATATCTTTAAAACACTCATGTTGTCTCTCTTTCTTTATTTTATCACTCTCCTTAGGATAAGGAAGAACTTTTTCAATTTTCTCAAAAATTTTCTCTCTCCTCTTCTTTTCTTTCTCTTTTCTCTCAACCTAACATATTCTCTCTTCTCTTTTTTTTTCTCTCTTTTCTAAATCAACTATTTCTTTTCTCTCTTCTTTTTCTTCTCTCTTTTCTAACTCAACTCTCTCTTTTCTAACACAATAGCTTTACACTCTTCCTTAGGGTTGACCTCAGTATTAGCACCAAAACTCCGACCAGGCATACCCTCCAACTTCTTAGCCAATTGGCCAACCTGTATCTCCAAATTTCTAATTGCAGCTTCAGTGCTCTTATGGTTGGAGATAGTCACCTGCATAAATTGTTGAAGAGTGTCTTCTAGCTTTGTTGATCTCTCATTTAGTGCAGATACTTGTTGTCATAGTGATGGTTGCTGTTGTGGTCTATTAACTTGTCCTGCGTGTCCAGCTTGTCCATTTTGACCTTGACCCATACTTGGGTGAGGTTTCCACCCTTGGTTGAAGTTCCCTTGGTGGTATTGGAATTGATTGCCCATAAAATTGACATCTTCTAGGGCATCAACTGGAAAAACACATTGGCCATTGATATGGTCACCACCACACAATTTACAGAGTTGTTGTTGAACCTGTGAAACGTTCTTCAGCTCCTTTGGCAACTGAGCAAGTGTCTTTGTCAAATTCTCCAACTGTTGAGTTATGATTTTATTTTGTGCAAGCAAGGCATCTTGAGATTACAATTGTAGGACTCCCTTCTATTGAGATAGAGCTCCTCTTTTACTATGCATCTCGTTATCATTAGTAGCCATGTTGTCAATCAATTCAAAAGCTTCCTTTGGAGTCTTACACTTGATATTACCTCCAGTTGAGGCATCTAGCATCAATTTGGTTTGTGAATCAAGACCTCCAAGGAAAAGAATGACTACTATTGCTTCATCAAAACCATGAGTAGGCGTCTTTCTCAACAAGCTCTTGTATCTATCCCATGCTTGACCTAAAGTCTCCTCCATGCCTTGCTTGAAAGAAGAAATTTCTTGCTTACCCTTGTTGATTTTGGATTGTGGGAAGTACTTGTTTAGAAACTTTGAAATCATAGCTTCCCACTCAGTAAAGCTATCCTCCGGGAAAGAATTCAACCATAACTTAGCATTGCCACCCATGAGAAAGGAAACAAACTAAGCTTTATAGCGTCATCCGACACACCATTGATTTTCACTGTGTTGCAAATCTCGTTGAATGTGGTTAGATGCTCATATGGACTTTCATGTGACAGTCCATTAATTTGGTTGCTCTTCACCAATTGTATCAACGTCGATTTCACCTCCATATTTGCAGCATTGACCCTTGGCCTTGCTATACTGTTAAAGTGGTGAGGGCCAGCAACTGTGGTGTAAACCGCCAGAGTACATCTACCATTGTTCTCTCCGGCCATCTCTTCAGTGCTCTGTTCAGACCTTTGTGGTGAGGGTTGTAAAAGTGTCTCCGGAGAGGGAATAATTCTCTAAATGTTCAAATTCTCCTCCTCCTTCTACTCTCGTCCAATCCTTCAAGAAGAGGTTCCGAAATTTTCTTGCTCCTAGTACAAATTGTATCCTTCATACACAAGAAAACAAAACCCTATAAACAATTGTTAGCACAAAAAGATAAAAAAGATAAAAAAGATAAAATAAAAAGATAAAAAGATAAAATTCAAGTCAAAGCTAATCAATAATCACACAAATAGAATAGTTAAACCACGAGTCCCCGACAACGACACTAAAAACTTGTTAACACTTCGACAAGTGTACCGAATCGTATCAAATAATAATAAATGGTAAGACTAAGTATCGTTTCCCAAGAGACTCACGACCTAAACAATTATGTGATTTCTTAATTAAATAAGATTTGTAAACGAAATCATTGTGTTTATATTGCGGAAAATAAACATGAATGCAAGTGTTGATCAATTGGATTGAAAGATACAAAAGTGATTGATGTAAAATATGGAATAGTTATGTTGTTGGAGTTTCCGACTTATCCTATCCACTCTCGTGTATTTATGAATTCATCTTCTTCATTAATGTTAATGTCACTTTCTAATTTACCTTAAACCCGATGTCTCGGTGAAGAAAGCCTAATCATAATTACTAGTTCACAATGTCTTGTATCCCTAGCAATTAATCATTCATTACATTCGCATAGAAGCTTAAAGGCAACCAACTCTCTTATCCTTATGTCTAGGTAATATTGCTTTTGGGAGAATTTCTCCAGTTCTAGATTTACCTATATGTGTCCATATCGATAACATCAATGATCATGCAATTGAATGAGTTAAACAAAGCATACATAGAGCGTAGAGGAAAAAACCCTAACTATTAATGAAGTAAAGCATATATAATCAAGAATCAATTCAATACATGAGAGTTTCAAAGGATTACATCGTTTCCCCAACAACAATGGAGGTTTAGTACACCATAGACATGGTGAAACTAGATGAAAATAATGAAAAGAATGAAAGATAGAACCCTAAAAGTTCAAGATCGGAGCTTCCACATCCAAAATCCGCCTCCGAGGGGTGAAATGAGTGTATTTTCGCCTCTTTTAGTCCAAAGATCTGAACCCTAGGTCGACTAAACCCTTATATAGTTTATAAAAATAACAGAAGACTGGCCGGGACCCAAGTCGACAGAGCTCAGCGCTGGAAATTGCGCTCAGCGGTTGGTGCGACACTCAGAATGACGCTCAGCGATGGCGCCCAGGCGTGAAACAGTGAACTCAACAGCAGACTCTGACGCTCAGCGGTATAAATGTCGCTCAGCGGTGACTGCGATACCTAGATTAACCCTCAATGATGGCGCTTAGGCGTTAGACAAAGAACTCAACAACAAGCTTGACACTTAGCGGTGAAAGTGGCGCTGAGCGGTGGTTGCGATTCTTCTTTTGTGCAATTTTCCTTCCTTTCCTGAGTCCAAGTCCTTGCTACTTTAACTTCTTCATCCAATTCATCTTAATGCTTGTCAAAACAAGGAAAAACAAGCATAAAACTCATCCAACTCTTTTATTTCCACAACTTAAGCAAAAACATGATTTCAAGCTAGTTTCTAAGTTATAAGGGTGTTTTTAATGTCAAGATTAAGTATAAAAATAACGGTTTTTCAACCGTTATCAGACATCCTGCACACTCGTGTTATTTTAAGGGGACAACAACATATTCAACAATTGTTAATTCAGTGGGAAGGTTTGGATGAATCTGAGACTACATGGGAATATAAAGATGCTTTCATAGGTGCATATTCATTCTTCAACCTTGAGGACAAGGTTGTTTTTAAAGAGAAAGAAATTGTAATGGATGAAAAGGAGGTGGGATCAAAAGAAGAGGCTGAGTGCAGGAGAAGCACACGTGTGAAGTGGGCCAGCTCAAAATTACGTAAAATTTAGTGTTGACAAAAAATACAAATTTTGTTAAAGGAAAGAGAAAGAAGAGAGGAAAAAGAAACTTGATTCATCTCTCTATAAATTCTGTGTGACTTTCTGTTATAGTTGTTGTATGGTAACAGGGGAAGAAAAATAGAATATCTCATCAATAAACTTTTCTCTCATATTTCATATTACTCTCACGATACTTTTGTCATAACATATTAAGATCAATTAGAATTATTTTCATCCTGATGATCATTTTGAAAGTGTTATTATTTTCATTTTTTTACAATTCTGAATATTTTCCGTCTTTTATTTCAAACATTCCAAACATGACACAACTAAACTTGATTGAACAAAATAAATAGATATTACTTTTAGTTTCTGCTTTAAATTCACATCTCTACATAATATAATAATTTTTTTTTTGTTTTTAATCCTGTTTTTATGTTCAAAATTGTAGAAAAAGGAAAAATAAAATATAGAAACTCTAAAAAAAAAAGTTAACACAAACACAAAATTTACATTAAACCTTAGAATCGTACAACCCAAACGTGTCGTAGTTAAAATCGCTCAAATTCATTTTTCATTATTATTTCCTGGTTTAACACTAGCTTTGCGAATTCGAGCATTCCAATTTTCTGAATAGAAAATTACTGTGTAAAATTGAGATGAATCATTCTCTCCATCAGATTTAAAACCTAGAAATCTCTTAATATTGATTTATTACTCAAATTTAGGAGACAGCAGAGTATTAAACAACAGTGTATATATATAGATTATTTTAAAACTTATATTTGTTTGGTCTAAATCTAAATTAAACCCAGAAATCCAGAATCCATGTTACACGGTCCAGAAATGAAACTGGGGAACTACCAAACCTTGACCTAAACCTTAACAACAGAACCTACATATACATCATCGAATTTTACGATGGTAATGGCATATATCACTTCATACCGCACAGTTGCACACCGGACAGTAACAACGACGCGCTGTACAAGAACATGCAAAGAAAGAAACTTTGGATTTATGAGGAGGATCGAAGGGGAAAGGTGGTGTTGAGGAGAGAGTGTGCTTGTGAGAGCTGATCAACGAGTGAAACGATGCGGGCGTGGTAGTCACGCGCCTGCAGCAGCGCTTCGGCTTCGAGGTCACCGAGCTGCGCGCAGAGGCGTTCCTCCGCGTCCTCCGCCACGGAGAGGCGATCCAATGCGGCGTGGAGCTGGCTCCTCACGTGGTCCTCCCTCTCCTTGCTCCGTTTCAGCTTCTCCTCCAGCTCCTCGTTCCGCTTCTTCAGCTCCCTCTCCAACGACGTCGTTTCACCCTTCCTCATCATCACCTTCCCTGCAATGCAATTCACTTTCTAACGCCTCCTCTGCTGCGTTTCTGATTCCGTTCAGTATTTAAAATACTCGATTGGAAGAGTTATAATCAGGTGTGTCCAGGTTCAATGAACCTCACCTTACACATTTCACAAAAATCTCAGATATAAATTTTACTTATCATTTTTTAATAAAATTCTTTAAGATTAAATTCATACTTCATGCAACTTTTTCGTATTAATATGCATAATTACATATATTTACTTTTAATAGAAAATTTTAATAAAGAAACGATGTTACATGATAAATTATTAATTACATATGATAAATATATTCAAAATTTATCAAGTTTTTATTTTAAAAAGAATTGGAGCCCCGTTTTTTTATTTCTATTACTTTATATTATTTTGATGTTACAGATATTTACTTCACGAAAGGGACACAGGTATACTCAAATCAGTGTGCACCCATAATTTTATATTATTATTTAATCCATACCATAATGAAAAGTAAAGATAACCAAATGGAGTTATTTTTTATATTTATTTTAACTTTTTTTATTACGTATAAAAAATAGTGTTCTCACCTGGAAAATTCATATCTCATCTTCTTCAGTATATATGTAAAAGAATAATAATATTAGTTGTTAAGTTTATATTTGTTAATTAAGATTTATCTAATAAAATCAACACTAGTAATTTTTAACATGTATCATGTTTAAATATGACACTAATTTAGAATAATCTCTAAACCTTTAACTGTTTGTGATGAGATAATATATATAAATGATTGTGGAGAAAGGAGTAACGTGAAGCAACTCCTCACCTCTTCAAAAGTCAATTTAGTTTCATCTACATCATTCTAATTATTATATATTATGATATATTATGTATCCAACACCATTATTATATACTGTAAAGCTGGCCGCCCAATCCGATCCGACCCGGTCCACCACGGGTTGGTCACTTAGTGAGTCAATCTAACTCGATTTATTTATTAATGAGCTAGAAAAATTCAAATTCGACTCGACCCACCATAAGTTGGTGGGTAAACGGGTTGGCTCACTGACTCACTTAATTACAATTTTTTTAAAATAAAAAAATTACAAACTTTCTATAATATAAATTTAAACAAATTTCACTCCTAGTGGGTATTTAATTAATTTTGAAAATAAGGAACTTAAATAATATTTTCAAACAAAAACAAAATAATAAATATTTTTTTATAAAATTAAAATTAAATTTTAATAAAATAAAATTAGGTAGGTGGGTTGGTGGGCTAACCTGGCCCACCACGGGTTTAACCGCATGAGCTGGGTTTAAACGAGCCGGATTGAAATTTGACCCGCATAAAAAAATACAATTTTTTCTAACCCAACCCGACTCAAACTCGTAATGGCCAGGTTGACTCGTGGATTGTGACCCATTTTGACAGCTCTATTTATATGTATAGACTTGTTATATCAACCGGATTGTTCGGTTAAATTTAGAAGAGACTAATTATTGATAATGAATAAGTTAATCTAAATATGTTAATAATTATATTTAACATATTTAAGTGGTGATTAGATTAACTTTAATAAATTTTGAAAAAATATCTATAAATACATATAAAAGATATAATTATTAAAACGTTTATGATATTTATTATAATATTAATTGTTTAATAAATCAAATTCAAATATAATGTCTTTAATAAGTACATTTGATCTGTTAAAGGTTATTGAAAATCTACATTGAAATAGAATAAAGATACTTGAAGAGTGATAAAAGATTACTTAAGTGGATACTTAATCCTATACATAATATTATATAATTTATTTCCTCCTAAATTATCAAAAAAGTTATATTATTCCTAAGCATATTTAAAAAAGTAAAAATTCTATAACTATTTAATAATAAAGTTATTTGTTTAATCAAATTTAACTAATAATAAAAGATGTGCCGTTAGAAAATTACTAATAAAAAAAATATTTCCTGTAATTATCATTGACAGATTAACTACAGTTGGATATTTTGCATAGGTTAATCTTAAAAAAAACATAATTAGCGAAGTCTCCACAAAAAAAAAAATGTATCAATTTTTCTAACAAAAAATTGACATAAATTAAAACGATTTTAAAAAAGAAAAATATGAATATCTCTTTGAGAAGGATAAGTTAATCTAAAGAGAAACTCTAAAACACATCAGATTTCAGTTTTTCTTAATTTAATGACAAAACATATGTGAATTATTAAGCTGTGATATTAAAAGAAAAATAAATAACAAATATAAGAAGTAATTCTAGAGAGTAACTTGACTTTAAGATTATTATAGTGTAATAATTGTAAATAAAACAGATTAAGTTTAATGATAATAAGACACGTGTGTGTGTGGTGTTGATGGCTTTAAGAGCATGTGATTAAGAAAATCTAAAACGCAAAGGAGATACCACCACCCATTAAAGAAAGGATAGAGTAATAAGAAGCAAAGACACGTAATTAATTAGCATTAATTAATAATAATTAGTTTGAAATGGAAGCTAATGAAATCTAATTCAGCATTCCGCTTGGATGATCTGATTTAATGCCGTCCTATGCCGTTCAGTATAAATTAATTATTGAAAATAAAGTACATTATTATTTAATCACTGTTTTCTTTCCATGCCATTCCAAAGTGGTTAGTTACTTAATTAGAACATGAAATTATTTTCCACCATGAGCAACTTTATTCTAATAAACAGGTGGAATGCACTTAATTTAAAAACATAAATTATGATATGATGGTTTTAATTTACGTGTGATTACCAATATCGGTTTACGTAAGAGGTATGTATTTGTATTTTTTAATCAAGTGGTTATTTGATGAAGTTTGCAACAAGGTTGCTCAATATCCAAGCAAGTAAAACTATTGCTTTAGGTCTTTAAGGAAAATGGGTTTCACAAAAAAAAAAATATTGTACATATTAATTGTTTTAGGTCTTCAAGAAAAATGTTTAAAAATAACTTTTTTCAATAATAATTGCTTTAGATCTAAAAGAAAAAAACTTCAAAAAAATTTGAAAATAAATTAAATAAAATTATGATAAAAATATCCCCATCTTAAGTTTATTTTAAACCTTCCAAACCCTTAAAGTCACTCATGTAACATGAACATTAAGTTTCATCTTCATTTTAACATTATAAGATATAATATTGATTCTTTCTGTATTAATAACATCTCCTTTAAGCATTAGGTTTTTTTTATTTAAGTAGTATAATATGTTGTTCAAGTATCTAAGTGATTTTACCTTACAAGTACATTATACGAATTTTTGTATTTGCTAACAAATTTTAAAATTTAAATTATGATGAGTATTTTTTGTTAATAATGAATTTGTTGGTAAATACATCGATAAATTATAATTTATATTATTAGAAGATATTTTTGTCAGTAATATATTTGACGCTCAATTCTATTGATAATTTGTAATTCTATTTTCAACAGGTATTTTTGTCGATAAAATGAGCAATAAATTTTTTACAAAGTTTGATAAAAAAAAATTGTATATTAAGAGAATATAAGTGAGAAGATAAAGAGAAGAAGAAGGAGAAAAAAAAAAGAAGAAAAGAAGAAAAAAGAGAAAGAGAAGAAGTAAGAGACATGGCATGACGATGCATGCAGTGGTGGCCAGAGTTAGAAAAGGAACAGGGAAAGAAAGACTAAAAGAAGAAGAGAAAGAAGATGAGGACGAGGATAAACTGAAAGCAATGATGAACAAGGCAACAACGAAAATAATGGAGGACAAGCATGAAGAGATGAGATGAAGAAGAAGAAAAAGAAAAAAAAAAGAAAAAGAAAATGAAAATGAGGAGAAAGAAGACTCAATCTGATGAATTTTAGCAACGGTCGAAATTCATTGATAAATATTGACGAATATTTATCTAAACATTTGGAGTCGTTAGTAATTATCGATGAATTTCACTATCTATAGGTAAAATTTATCGATGTCTACTTTATTGACAAATTTTTAGATATCAGTAATCCATCGGTAAGCTCGAATTACTAACAAATTTATGTAACTAACATATTGTATTTATTAATAATGCACGATTTTTTTACTAGTAGTTTTAAATTAAAAATTTATTTGATTAAGCTTGTAATACAAACATTAAGTTTCATTAATCAAGAATTAATTTTAGCAACTAAAGGAGAGAGATAAGGTTGAGTCTCTCCATTAATAATATTTTTTTTAAGCACCAGTATTGTTACTTAAGTAACATAGGTTATTACTCAAGCATTTAACTCTAAGATTGAACAAAGGAAAGGTTAAACCATATATCTTCTATATAGAAGTATCATTCAAGCATTAAAATAATGTTCAAGCGCGATGTATATATATAATTTTATGTTATTCAATCAATATATCATATTACTGTAGCAACAACTTTGTCATTCCAGTGAATTGTCACTTAAACATGTTCCAAATTCAAACATCATTCCATATTTCTATTATAAAAATCATTATTTGAGATTAATTTATTAATGGTTGATTTATTAAAGTAGATATTTATTTACTCTATTATTTATAATTGATATTAATTGATTAGAGAATGTCAAAGTCAATGACGAATCTAAAAAATTGAGGTGTCAAAATAAATGCTCACATTTTAGAAATATCAAATATATAAAATATAGTAAAATTAAAATTGTTTTTATTTATGTTCATTTATTTACATAGAAAATGAAAAGACGTAGAAAATTATATTTTAAAAGTCACAGTTTAAAAATAGTGAGATTTGATTATTTTAATATTAAATGGTTTTAATATAAATAGTTTCGATATAAATGAGTTTCAATATTTTAAAACACATAATTTCTCTAGAAACAACTTTTTTAGAGTTCTTTGACTTCTCTCTAAGAGTTCTTCTCTTGCGCTCTATTTGAAGATCAGAACTGCTTGAGTGATCATAATGACGAGATCTTTCAAGGCTACCCGGGTCAGCTTCTCCAAAAGACTAAGTTAATTTCTGTATCGTATGAAATATGGACCGAGCGGTTATTGAATAAGACCGATTGGTCTATCCGTCATTAGTCAACCTGGTCAAATGGTTTAGGTCGTAATTGGGCCTACAACGCTAATAAGCTACTTCAAATGATAATTGGGCTAGCACTTAAGTTGTTACTGGGCCAATAGTCTAGTGGATCATAAAATAATTAAAGATATTTGATAAACCAAATCCAAAATATTTGGTTGATTGATAAGGTCGTTTATGGGTACCTAACCGGATCTCCATGTAAGGTTGTTTTTATTTGATCTATGAAACACTTATAAATACATTGACAAGGCCAAAAGTCAGGTACGTTCCACTTACGCATTATTCACTCTCCACTACTCTTAAATACTCAAACGGTGCTAACCATTCACTGAGTATTTGATTAAGAGCTAAAGCTCTTCAACAACACGCCTAACTTGAGCGTCGGAGTGCCTTTTGTAGGTACATCCCCCCTCGTATTGAAGGTGACCGGGCGGTTTACACGGAAGACGGAGCGGTCCAGACATAAGGAAGGCAGGCGATCCAGGCATTCGGACACAAGAAAGACGAACGTGCGATCTATATTGCGGGAGAGCGAGCGTTCGGTCTACATTGCAGAAGAGCGAGCATTCGGAGAGCGAGCGACAAGGTTATCCAGGAGCGGTAAAGTCACGTGTCTTGGTCCCACAAAATATCCATCGAAACTTTTTGGCGCCTACCGTGGGGCCCGAGAGCAAGCAGAAGACGCCCAGCTGGTGACCACAAGGAGCATGGACAGACAACAGAATACTAGATATTTGATAGCGCAGATGCAAGCAAAGATACAAGCACAAGCAAGAACCAAACAGGCGTAGGCGCAAGCACAACAAGAGATGCAGCGAAAGCACGCAGAGGAGACTGCGACGTTTAGGGCGGAACAGGTCCATACCAAGCGGTCCGCCTCAAACCACGAGAATAGAAACGAGGGAAGTAGTAATCGACAACCATCCCAACACACCAAGCCGAACGGTCGAGGAAGCAGAGGACCTTCACCCATCCAAACCGTTCGGCCAACCACCTTACTCCCTTTTACGACGACCATCATGCAAACTCCAATGCGAGAGAAGAATCCTCCGGTATTAGAGAGGTATGATGGCTCAACGGATCCCGACAATAATCTTAAGATCTTCACCAATGCAATGACGTTCTACACGGACAGTGATCCGATCATATGTAGAGTCTTCTCCTTATCGCTCAAGGACGAAGCATTGGAGTGGTATAACACTCTTTCCCCAAACACAATGGATTGTTTCGCCACTATAGAAACCCTCTTTAGAAGGCAATACGCCTCCAATCAGAAATAGGAGATAACACCAGTGGAATTGGTAAATACTAAACAAGAGAAAGGAGAAACTTTGAAAGCCTTTATGAAAAGGTATAATGAAATGGCACGACGAGTTAAAGAAGTTAATCACACTTTTATCATCAGCAACCTGCCTTCATGTCTGAGGCCAGGATATATTCCTGAAAAACTATATGCGCGACCACCAAAAACAATGGAGGAACTTCAGGAAAGGATAGCTGAGTTTGTTCGTATGGAGGACATGAGGAGGTCAAGGAAGAAACAACAGTAGTAAGCTTCTGCAGGCAGTAGCGAGAAAGGTAAGGTCGTTCAAAAGATTTTTCCCGAACGCCCAAATTTACTCACTATACAACGCTTAATGCGCCGAGAGCAGAAATTTTGAATGAAGCCCTTAATGTTGACCTCCTCTCGGTCAAAAATGTTGATACACCTAGAAACATAGATGGAAGGAAGCATTGCCAATATCATCAGAACCGGGGACATATTACTCAAGAATATGTAACACTAAAAGATGACCTCGAGAAGCTTATCCGAGAAGGTCATCTCCGTATGTATGTAAAGACGAATCGGTTGCAGATAAGAAGCTCATCAAGGTCTCCACAAAGAAATATTGAACGGCCGCATAGAAAGGAGGAGCGGAAGCATAGGCATGGTCGTAGCCGCAACCATAGCTTTGACCGCACAATCCTGAGGCGTATCGAGTAGAAGATATGATGAAAAGTCCCTCCTAACACTAGGAATGCGACTCATCTCAAGTTTGCATTAGTTGAATTTTGATGTCATGTTTTATTTCAATTAAACTATTTTGACAAGACTTACGTGTTTACACTTTTGGTACAAATAAAGCCAGAAAGTTCCTTTCAATCACATATGTTCAGTCGTTCGGCCTCATTGGTATTCAACCGTTCGACTTCACAGTACAGGTAATAGGAACATGCAGACCACACGTCCAAGAGGAGGACAAGAACCGAGTGGTGATAAGACTTCTAAACGAACTGTCAGTCTCGTAAACAAAACCCAGGGACGTTATGTGAAAAACACCTGGTCCAAACCGAGCGGTGATAAAAGTTCTCAACGAACGATCACCCTCGTAAACAAAACCCAAGGACGTTATGTGAAAAACACCTGGTCCAAACCGAGCGGTGATAAAAGTTCTCAACGAACTGTTACCCTCGTAAACAAAACCCAGGGGCTTTATGTGAAAAACACCTGGTCCAACCCGAGCAGTGATAAAAGTTCTCAATGAACTGTCACCCTCGTAAACAAAACCCAGGGGCGTTATGTGAAAAACACCTGGTCCAGACCGAGCGGTGATAAAAGTTCTAAACGAACTGTCACTCTCGTAAACAAAACCCATGAACGTTATCCGAAAAACACCTGGTCCAAACCGAGCAGTGGGAAACGTTCTAAATGAACGCTCACTCTCGTCCAAGCCGAACGGTAAAGCTCGTTCTCTAGGAAGAACTCCTACGACAAAGCCGAACGGTCATTCACACCACAATCACCCAGCAACCCTGGATGGTAGAAGCGAGTAGGACGATCATTATTGACCATTCGCGGCCGAACGGTCTTGATTGCATGGTATAAGCATCTACTTTCTTTTACTTCAAATTCAATTATTTTTCCTCCTTGGTACAGCTAAACAACAAACACAACCTCCCTCAAACTCATAAGTCCTATAGTTAATCAAGGCTAAAGTCGAACGATTACACTCAAACTTGGGAGACATGATGTATCGTATGAAATATAGACCGAGCGATTATTGAATAAGGCCGATTGATCTATCCGTCATTGGTCAACCTGGTCAAATGGTTTAGGCCGTAATTGGACCTACAACGCTAATAAGCTACTTCAAATGGTAATTGGGCCAACACTTAAGTTGTTACTAGGCCAATAGTCCAGTGGATGATAAAATAATTAAAGATATTTGGTTAAAGATATTTGATAAACATAATCCAAAATATTTGGTTGAAGATATTTATAAGGCCGTTTATGGGTAACTAACCGGATCTCCAAGTAAGGTTGTTTTTATTTGATCTATGAAACACTTATAAATACATTGACAAGGCCAAAAGTCAGGTACGTTCCACTTACGCATTATTCACTCTCCACTACTCTCAAATACTCAAACAGTGCTAACCATTCACTGAGTATTTGATTAAGAGCTAAAGCTCTTCAACAACACGCCTAACTTGAGCGTCGGAGTGCCTTTTGCAGGTACATCCCCCTCGTATTGAAGGTGACCGAGCGGTCCACACGGAAGATCGAGCGGTCCAGGCAGAAGGAAGGCAGGCGATTCAGGCATTCAAACACAAGAAAGACGAACGTGCGATCTATATTGCAGGAGAGTGAGCGTTCGGTCTACATTGTAGAAGAGCGAGGGTTCGGAGAGCGAGCGACAAAGTTATCTAGGAGCGGTAAAGTCACGTGTCTCGGTCCCACAAAATATCTACCGAAACAATTTCTATTATTTTTCTTTGGTCTATCTCGTTTCCTTTGCTTGTGAGTCTTAGTGTTTTTGCATGTGAAGTTTGAGTCTTTTATTAGAGTTTTTGCTCATTAGTGGTTCTAATAACATACCATGATTATGTTTCTGTTGTTTGTAAGTGCATATGATGTCGTTTGATATATGGAAGCATTTTGGGGTTCTATAAAGTCATGTAGTCATTTAACAGGTGTGGGAAGCTCACTGAATGATATAAATGTGTTTGAGTATGTTGTGGTTAATGGAAGATATGTGATGTGAGAAGAACCTTAAGGAGGGGTTCTGTGTTTGAGTAAGATGTGGTGAATGCTTGACATTGAGATTTCTTAAAGGAGGTATTATGATATTTTACCAACCATTCAACTCATGTAAAGATGAATGGGTGACAGAGAGAATGACAGGAGGTTTTTACTCTAGACTTTTGAGTCTTAGGAGTGGAAGATTTATCTCATGTGTAGTAGGCCGAGTTACCCTAATTTATAAATCTGCAAAGTATAAATACTACCATGAGTGCACACCTTCATTAACGTCTATGTTAGAGCATCGTATCTGGATAATCGAGTGTAGAGTCAAATGATAATATGTTTATATGAGTCATAGAATGTTTCATTGTTGAACTAATATGTGATGTATTAAATTATTTATGAAGTTTTTTTTTAACACTAGTTCACCCTGTTGTTTCTTTTGTTGTTATTTATGTGTTGTTTGTTTCTTCTATGTCTTATTATTATAGATACTTTGTGAAAGAAATGTTGTGATTGCGTGTTGTTGAAACTTGAGAACTTTTTTATTGGAAATATGAGTTGTGAAATGGTGTAGTAGTGGTGGTATTCGTATATATAGATAATGTTAAGAAATTTTCTAAAAAACTATTTTGGTTTGGATTTTTGAGGTTTTAAAATTATAATGAATCTGATGGATTAGAGAAGTTAAAGTGTGTTTGATAATGCAATAATATGATATTAAGAGAATGTGTTATAGAAAAGTTGATTATAAAACATTGTTCATACACCAATTATATTTATTCCTATATCAGAAATGACTTATATCTTGCTACATAATTATAAAAGATAGAACACAAGGAAAACCATTTAGCAAGGTATAAGTCATTTCTGGTATAGGAAAAGTCACTAGGTTTTGCACCCAACGCTACTCATAATCGTAAAAAAAGACGAGTTTGTTCATACACTAATTAGATGAGTCTAACAATATATATTAGAGGAGTTTATTCATACACATCGTAGACGAGTATATTAATACACATTAGAATACTCTATCCATTCGCTTATTAGATGAGTCTTATAATACACATTAGACGATTTATCTATACATTGATTAAATAAGTCTAATAGTACAGATTTGACGAGTTTAGTAATACACATTAGATGAGTCTAGCAATACACATGGAATGAGTGCGTCTATATACTAATTTAATAAGTCTACCAACACATATTAGACAAGTCTCTCATTGAACTGGTTAAATATAACAATACACATTAAATCAATTTGGAATGCACTATTTGTATTTTTAGTAAGTTTAATCTACATATTCATGCATAGTCTATAATTTATATTTTTCAGAGTCTATTATATATTTTTGCATATATTCTATCTTTTGTATTTTTACAAAATATATTTTTCACATTTTTTCATACACATTAACTTTCTAAACCTATAAATATTTCCACTATTTATATTCAAATCTTAATTATAAATTTTGATCATATTTATTATTTCTTCTATCACATTTAAATCTCTTTTAATAAAATATATTTTACTAACATCAAAAGTACATAAATATACATCAACTTATAGATAGAATTAGATTTAAAACTAGTTTTTACTATTATAATAATATCAGGGACTACTGTAATAAAATCCACACTCTCGGATGAGTAGATGCGAGCCATTAATTTTCTAGATACCTTTCCAGTAAAAAGAAAATAAACAAGCTGAATAAAATTAAGTTGGTAGAATGAAAATAAACAAAAGATGATTTATAAATTTTAAATATTTAATTAATAAAAAATGGAGAGAAATGAATAAAAAATTAGATAACAAATTCCATAATTTTATTTTCGGGATCATATCACATTAATTTTGTCCATAAAAATACTTATTACTTGTCCTTTCAAATAAACAACAACCTATATAAATGAAAAATAAAGAAGAGAAACAAAAGTCCAAAAGTCAATTAATAAAGTGAAAAAGTCATCATTGATTTTTTAGACCAAGTATGTCTTTACTAATTAGTATTTAATATCTATGGGTTTCTCCTTCCAATGAATCTTGCAACCCACGATTTCAAATCACTAGGATTATAAATTACCATCAATTATTATTTTTTTCTACAATATTCTTCTTTTACAGCATTCTATATATTACTCTTTTCCCTAGTTTGTTCTTTTCTTTCCCTTTTTTTTTCCTCTTCCGATAAGGATAGTATTTACTTTAATTCGTGAAAATGTTAATGTGAGTCTGTATTGGATATTAATATATTAAAAGAGTCCCTTAAAATTAATGTTTATATATATATATATATATATTATAAAGTCAATTTATAATATATACCTAGGTGCAAACTCTTACAAGTTAGTTTTGTGGAGTTAAGTTAGGTTTTCTTAACATGGGTTTAAAGTCAGGTTAGAGCCTATCGTAGCAATATTTGGTTTGGCATATTGTTCCATCCGTTATTAGGTCACTATCGGATCACCCATTAATGTCTAGTCTCACGCTTGATATGTATATATCTCGGCGTGAAGGGGTGTGTTGGAAGTTCCACATTGACTAGAGATAATGCAAATTCAGGTTCAATACATCATTTGGTCCCTAGTTTGAGCCATTGTGTTCAAAGTCGTCCTACCTTTTAAAAAAGTTCACTATAGTGCCATATTTCATTAAAAACGGTTCAAGTTGGTCCTTTTGGCTTACAACGTTAAAAACATAACGGTGCAATGATGTGACAATTGTGATCTGTTCAATTTTTTATGACGCGACAGCTGTGACCCAATTGATGTGGCAATGTTAATGTAAAAGGACAAGAGGACACCGTGAAACCCTAATTTTCCTAAGTCCAGAAACCCTTGTGCCACCATCGTAAAACCATGCCGTTGTCACCAACATCAACACAGACCTACATATCGAAGCAGAGAAAAGCAACAGAAAACCCATAAATCAAACCCAAATTGCCTAATTCCAACCAAACCCTAGCCACCATGAAACCCAAATCGCGTCGCTAGTAATTAGGGCAAAATCTCCACCATGCATCGCGCCTCACCACCATCAAGCAAGAACCAAATCGAAATCTCTAACCTGCAAACTAGAAATTTCAATCCAAAAACATGAACAAGAAAATCGCAATCGCGACACCTAGAAACCCAATTCACACCTATAGCAAACCATAAACATACATAATCGTTAACCAAATCGCACCCTATTTCGCAAGCACCATCCATGGGCACTAACCTGCAAATTGCACAATCCAGAAATGAAGAAAAAATGTGCCTCCATGCATCATGAAAGAAGCCTCTTCATGCTTCCTCCATTTTCGTCTTCTTTGCAAAGAGTAAAAGCCCAAAACGAGAGCTTCTTCTTCTTTCATCGCTGATCAAACGCGTTGCACCACCATGGGCTGTCGCGAGTTAGGGTGCAGAATCATGAAGGTTCTCTCGCATAAACATTGCACAGGTCACAATTGCCACATAATCAAAAATTGGACAGGTCATAGTTCTCACATTATTGCACTGTTATGTTTTTAACGTCGTAGCCAAAATGACCAACTTGAACCATTTTTAATGAAATATGGAACAATAGTGAACTTTTTTAAAAGGTAGGACGACTGTAAACACAACGCCCCAAACTAGGGACCAGATGATGTATTAAACCTCAAATTTATAATATAGAAGTGGGTGCAAACCTCACCTTACAAGCCAGTTTTGTGGGGTTGAGTTAGACTTAAAGTCCACTTCTTAACATGGTTAAGTCCCACATCGACTAGAGATAAGGCCAATTTATAGTATATAAGTGGGTGCAAACCTCACCTTACTAGTTGATTTTGTGGGGTTGAGTTAGGCTTAAAGTTCACTTCTTAACATGGTATCAAAGTTGATGGTTCAAGTCTATTGATCAAGCTTAGATGGGAGGTGGAGAGCAAGAGATGTTCAGTAGTGTGGCCATGGGTCTGTACTCGAGGATAAGAAAAGACTTCCGCTGTAAGGGAGGTGGAGAACCATAGTCCTTTGTTTGAGTGGAGGATTGTTAGGATACAAACAAAGTCCCACATAGAATAAAACAAGAGATGAATATGGGTTTATATACACATAAAATACCTCCCTTGGAAAGAAACCTTTTAGAATGGTACCAAAAGCAAATCTATGAGGGCTTGACCCAAAGCGGACAATATCCTACCAGTGTGGAGATCTATATATGTGTTGCACCTCTCTACAATTGGTATCAAAGCCAAGTTAGAGCCTATCCTAGCGAGATTTGTGTGGACATATTATTCCACCTGTTGTCGGGCCACTATCGGACCACCCATTAATAATGTCTAGTCTCACACTCTTGAGATGTATATACCTCAGCGTGAGATAAAGCGTGCAAACCTTACCTTACAAGCCAATTTTGTGGGGTTGAATTAGGCTTAAAGTCCACCTATATTCATTTTCTAAATAACACTTTAAATATTATTATTAAATTAAATTTAATATTTTTATTAGAATAGATTTCATAGTATATTGTAGTGGTCAATGATCTTTCAATCCTATTAATTATAGCTTTTGATTGAGTTATTTAGGCAAAAATATAATATATATCGTTTGGTAGTTACCTAGTGTTGGGTAATCTGTAGTTAATAAGATGACTATTGAATATAATCTAGTCAGACACAAGATACTGGGTACTAAGTTTCCTAACTTAAAAATTGTGTCGAAATACCGTATATCGATATCTCTTTGTGTTTGCTAGGAACATTCTCGTGTTTAATGACTTAGCCAAAAACAAGTCTAGTATCTCATAGGTAAGTTGGCATGGGACTCGAGGTCGATAGACCCCTAATTGTATTTATTTGAATGAAACTCATGTTCAACGAAAAATGTCTATAAATATTATTTTGATTATTGTTTCACTTTACTTTTAGTATTAATTCATATTTGATTAACATATCACTAAGTACTAAGTTTAGCGTAAAAAATCTTTTACTAATACTCTAACGTTTAGAAGGAGACAAAAAAATTTGAAAAACTAGTACCAAGACTCGTGAGAGTAGAAAACAACTTTGCAAAATAAATTCAATTCCGCAATAACACATAGAAATTAAGATTTTTTATTTTACACATTACATATATAAGAAGAATATTGTTGCACGGTGAAACAACAAAAGTAACTAAAAAATATATCAGAGTACCTAACAATATTTGGTAGGAAAAATATCTAAATGTATAAAACACGTTTTTGTTCAATTACATGCACCAAAGATATTGATATCCAATTAAGTCTATCATAAAAGTAATTATCTTTAATTAATTAAAAATATTATTTATAAATCTTAAAATATTTATCTTGCTCTTAAATAATAATAAATATACTCAGGTAAGAAATAGTTTATAGGAGTATTAGTAGGGACGATTAACCAATGGATTGTGATGGAAGTTTGAGTACAGTGATCTTTGTCCTCAAAGAAAAACTTTATATTTATCTCAATTTTTATTTTGTTGAGTGTGAAATTTATGTTCCAATCCTGATCGAATTAATTTGTATTTATATTGTCTTAAATATTAATTAAATATTAAAAAAATAAAAAAAATATTATGAATAATTTAATGTAAAAAAATACATGATTTATTTTCCTTAATGTGAAATCTCAATAAAAAATTGTAATTATAGTATTAAAATAAAATACTAAATAATAATTCTATAAATGTTAAGTATTTATAAAAAATAGTATATAAACACACATAATTGAAATTTCATACAAGTATAACATTTTTTATTTTTGAAAATGTTGATAGAGAAAGTATTTTGAAAATTTGAGTGATTTTAAAAATCAATTTAAAGGAGAGTAAGTGAATGAATTTGGAAAGATTTAAAGATAATGTTTGTATTATTTATTGTAAGATTTGAAAGTGAAAATAAAAAGATTTGAAAATAAAGTTTGTGAAGTATTTGAAAGATGTGATAGATAAAAAATGTTTTAATAAATAGAAATTAAAGATCATATATTTGTTTGTTGTAACATCCCAATTTAGTAATATGAAACTACTAAAATGAACGTTACATAGATAATGATACAACAAACTATATATTTGCAAAGAATAAAATTCTTCACCTGAAGGACCAAAAGCACAACCTACACTTCAAACTTCTCATCTAACTTCCCGTTTAGCCAACTGAAAAGATTACATCCCTAAGCTCACAACATTAAGGTGATCATTGCAAAAGAGAAAACAGTACACAGACAAACAAACACAGAAGCAAAGGTGAGCTAGATATACAAAGATCATACTATTACAATAACGCACAACATACATGTTTAATTCAAGTAAACTGGATCACACATCATAACATGTTATACTTTAAACTTGACTCGTCCGGACTTAGAATGATTGTCGAGCTATGGCGGGTCGTGCACTCGTGGTGACTTCTACTACTTTGCAAAGTCATTGCCAATGGGTTTCACCCTACCACACTCACGAGGTTAGTCTGTATCGCGCCTTGGAGCATACTAGAAGCCTCCAAGACTAAGACCTCCTATTACTCCTCACGACATGGATCAATCCTCTCTACGTGAGAAGAAAGACCATTGGAGTTTCAGGATAACCCCCAAGACTGAGCTCCTGCATTCATTCTAAACATACTTGAATCTCAATAAGAGAATTCACTGTGGATCACAACATAAGGCACCACCATGTAACCTCCCTGTGAGGTTCATGGAATTACGTCCATAACATAGGGCACCACCATGTAACCTCCCTTTGAGATACATGGAATTACGTCCATAACATAGGGTACCACCATGTAACCTCCCTTTGAGATCCATGGAATTACGTCCATCAACCATACTGTCACTTTGAAATTTAACTCAAGACATGAACAACCAAGTACCATAATACTATCACATTGAATCCAAACATATAACCTCATTGATCATACACTATCATAGATACTTCTACACCATTCTAATAATCAAAACATAGTTCAAGGTTACCAGAAAATAGGAATAAAAAGAATAAAAGTAGGTTCTGGTTAAGTCGCTTAGCGCACCAAACTCGTTGTGCGAATAACAAAAATAGTGGATTTTACTCACTCACATTCGCTCAGTGCACCAAGCCTGTGCGCTCAGCTAAAGTCCATTCGCTCAGCGCACCAAGTCTGTGTGCTATGCTAAACTGCAAATTCGGCTACACATTATCAGACTCTAAACCCTCGCATAGCACCCCAGATTCGCTATTCGAATTAAACTAGCATTTTCCCAGGCAACCACTAGTCGCACAACGCCCAGATTCACTATGCGAATCACCAAATAGAGAGAAACCCTCTCTAGCCATTCGCATAGTGCACCAAGTCGCTGTGTGAATGCCCTGACAGAGAGCATCTCGCTAGGGTGACTCGTTGTGAGAAACAACTCGCTCATCAAGTCTGCATAATTTGCAGAACGCAAATTCTGCAGAATTATGCAACTCACACACTCTTTACCATTTCTAGTCATTTTCCCTAACTTCTAACACCCCTAATTTGTGTTTTATACTTAATTAAACTTGTATAGATGTTCCTAAACCTTCCTACTACAATTCTAAAGTGATTTGAACCCAACTTTTACGCATCAACAACAATTTCCACAACTTGAGGAACCCCAACCCAATTCTGATACTTTGCACCTATTTGGACCACTTTGGTGACTCAAACAAGTCACAATACACTGGTTAAGTATGCCCCAACAGCCCAAAAACACTCTAGACCCCAAATTCCCAAAATCACTACCTCACTTCCTCTCAAAATGATCTAAAACCCTACTAGAACACTAAGTTTCTACCTAATCAATGTTACAACAGATTCCTCACCCCAAGCACTTCAACATGATTAATTACAACAATTAGATATATCCAAAACAATTTACAACCATCACACTCCAATTTCACAGTCGTACAGTCCAACACATGCAACTAAATCTTCCCAAACCAAAACACAATACCAACAGCATAGCAGTACAAAAAATCAGCATATACACATACATACAACTAATTATAAAGAAGTATTCTAGCTCCCCTTATCTTAAAATCACAGCCCACTCACAGGAACTCCTCAACAACACCTTACAAAGCAAGAACTCACAAAACCCTACAAACCACCACATTGGTGATAGAAAATAGCTCTTAGATCTTAAAATTTAGCAGAGAACAGAAAAGGGAAAACACAAGACGCATGCAACCAACAAAGGTTGCATGTGCTAGGTCGAAAACAACGAGGAAAAGGAAAAACAACTTACTGGTCAGAATGAAGAAATTGATCGGTCAAAGACGGAGTCGTCTACGTCGTGGACGCTTGGACACCACCTGATTGAAAATCAAATGGTTCAGAGAGGAGAAATGGTAGAGAGAGAGAACAAAATTAGAAGAACTTGAGATTTTAAAGAGATAATGAGACTAGGTTAATGAACCAGATTGTTAAAAAAAAAATCTATTTATACATACTATGAAAATCTGGTTCTATTAGTCTAATACATTGATCTACTCTTTTAATCTCAAAATTTTTTTTAGGTTCTCACATTTGTATGGTTAAAAGTAATATAAATAAAAATTTAATGAGTCAGAGTTAATTAAAAAAATTATGTTGATGATTATAGTTTAAATAAAAAATAATAGGTATATTACTTTTTCAGTAATATTATTTTTAAAAGCTTTCTATTTTTTTTATTATCATTATTAAATGTGAATCTATTATTTGATGAATTAATTTAAAAATAAAATTTGCAGTGATGGAAATTGACATAATAACATTTGAGATGGAAGTCTAATATGAAGTTGACCACATGCAAGCATCTCTGGTATCGAATACTCACTTGTAATTTTTAAAAAGAAGGGATGGTAGTATAGTAAAAGGAATACACATACCTTCAAATCTCTTCACCCGAGAAAGGATAATCTAACTTTATCATCCGCAAATCTTTGCTTATCTCTTCAAATCATTAGAATTAGAAATGAACGTAGTTATCACACCGTCTCCCATCCTTTCTTAGAGTAAATAAGTCGAAAGAGAAGTCGAATAATTGAGAAAGAGAATGAAAAATTGTATAATAATTTTTTTTCAATTAAAATAAAACTAAGAACTAAATAAATAGAAAAGAAAAGAAAAACTTGTTAGGTTACCTACTAAATTAAGGATTTATATGATTGAATACTAGTGTGACATTATAAAATGACAAAAAAAAAAAAGTAAGAAATATAAATATATAAAAGATACACAAAAGATTAAATGTATATCTTTTATTATTTATTTTAATAAAATTGACAGTATTGAAATGAAATACATCGTCTAAACAAAATTGCATAAAAAAAAGTGTGATTAAGGTTGTGATGTGAGAAAATATATTTTAGGGATTAGAATAAACTTGATGAATATTGAATGAATTGAAATAAAGAATGTAAAAAGTGCATAGAAAAATAAGTATTTTTATGCATGATCATATGATCTTCATTCCAAAGATCTCCAAAGGTTCATCATATACCCTCAACTACTATTAGTCACTTGTCTGCTTATTCCACCATTCATTTTCGTATATGGTATCGTAAAAAAATACTTCAATGCTCAAGTCAAATTGAATTTGAATCAGGTAGTAATAAATGCAAGTGTAACCAACCTTATTTATTACCTAGACCACTATTTATAATTTTTGTATTGGGTTTTTACCTTTTTAATTGACTTAATCACGACTCAATCATGGTGTAATATCCACTTAGCGCTTAATAAATGCTTTATGTTCTTAATTATGTTTTTTCCTTAAGCTAACGATATTATTTGTCTGTCAATCCTCCCAACTGATTGGTCCATTAGCACAAATCGATTGGTCACTAAATGAAATAAGGGTGACGTACTATGCATTAGCCCCTCAAGGTCGAGTACGAAAGGACAAATTTAAGGTTTCATACAAGGCTTCACTCTATTCCCCTAGGTTGTTTGTCTATTTCGTGAGTGGCTAAATGTTTTTATCTTCACAGTGGGTGGCGAAGTACCTAGAAAAACACTAGAAGGGAGATGAATAGTGTTATAGGAAAACTTTTGCAAAGGAGATAAGATAATCGTTGTCAAGGGTTGAAAAGTTTGGGTAGGTTATTAATCGCTTGACCTTAAAGATCGGTTTAAATAAAGTATTCCTTTTGGCAAGTGGTTTTCAGTTGTTTAAAAATGTATGTTGTAGCGTTTTGATAAAATTTCTCTTTAATAAGAAGTCGTTTGGTACAAGAGCGTTTATATAAATTAAAACAAAGTGCAACTGCAGGATTTGTAAACGAAGCGCTTAGAGAGAATATGGCAATAACCACACAGTTATTTTTATACTGGTTCGCTCCACTAAATTATGTCCAGTTTCCTTTAACACCTTAGAGGGTTCCACTATAATCTTTAACATGATTACAACTGAGTATTCTTACCACTCTCTATATCCCCAAGTAACCACTGTTACTTTAACTAGTACCGAGTTTCACCGACTCCTAGTTGCACAATATTCTTCACCACTTTGGTATTCCTAAACACTCCCGATATCCTCCAAATACAATTGTCTAGTTGAGTTTCACCCACTTCTGGTGTCCACTAGACACAACCATCTAGCTACCGTTTAACTTCACCAAGTTACATGCCAGAGTTTCACCCACTCTTGGTTTCCACTAGACACACCTATCTAGATACTGTTTAACTCCTTAAAGTTGAACGTAAAGTGTTTAAATTCTCTTTGGAATTTATAATCAAACGATTAGTTACACTGAGTGTTTTGATGGACTCAATACAAATCGTAGAGAGGATATATGTTCAATACAAGTCAATCTAATAGACTTACTGAGTGTTTTGATGGAAACTCCTTTAAGGACTTCCCATCCAAAGAAGTATCAACTTAGACTAAGACTAAGAAAGGGAAGTGAATAAAGACTTTAAAAAAAACTCTTTCCTTATCTAAGTCTTAGAAAGATTTTTCTTTGCTAAATAACATTTGCATTGTGTTGTAGGCCTTAAATAAAGGTTGAAGACCATGGAGAATTAATCAAAGAAGCTTGGAGAGCCAAAGGAATCAAAAGAATAAAAGCAGAGTAGAAAATAGGTGTTTTCCAGATTGGAGAAGATAGCTTCCGGATTGGACATGCAAAAGAAATTGGCTTCCAGAATGAAAATTTGCTCAGCCACCTACTGCTCACGCTTAGCCATTCTGCACCAGATTTTTCAGCATTTAAAACACGTTTTTAATGTGTTTTGTGCGAGACTTGCGGCCCAAGCTTGGATTGCGTCTTCAACAAACTTCTTTTAGCATTCTTTAGAGCTTTGTAGATCAAGTATAGAGCCCTCTCTTCACCTATAAAAGAGAGGCACTCTCCTTTGTAAAATCCAACTTGAATGATATATTGAAGTGCTTTTGATATTGCTCCAGACCTCTATACTTCGAGTTCATCTTTTAGTGCTAATTTCGCACCTCTTCCTCTAGCATCCTTCCCCTTTGGAAGGCCTTCTAAGCTTGAGAAACCTCACACACTCACCAAACCTCCACTAAACCATTCATCAAACACCTGATGTGCATCTGTGTCTTCATTCTTCAACTTATTCTGCTGCCGCGATTCTGAGTTTGGAGAAGCTCTCACTTGAAGTGTGGAGCCGCTTCCGTCATTTGGCATCAAGAGCCAGCACGTCCACGCATTTCTTCAAGAGCTAAGCCACTTTTTCTCTTCATTTTGTTCACGTACGTGTTGTACAGTGCTTGTGTTCATTGTTTTTGCAAAAAAAATTCACTTATGTTTGATTCAATTCGTGTTTGTGATCACTGTTCTTGTGTTTTCAATGTTCCTTAGTGCTTTTTGTTCATTTTAAATGGTGCAAATCAATTGTTTTTGGTTCAAATCAGCTTGCATTGCATTTTCTAGTTTTGTTCAAAGTCATGTGCAAAAGTGTTGCGGTTTTCATTCTGCCAAGTGTTTGATTCTACTCAGCCTTCAATATTTTTTTGTTTTAATTGAGTTCAGTGATAGCTATACATTGATCATATAAAGCAATGAGACATGTCTAGCTTTGATCACATGAGCTAATGCATTGGCACAAATAATTCAATTTCAAAAATCTGCATCAAAATTCTTTACTGGTTTCAACTTGTGCCAACTGTTTCTTGTCAGATCCTATGGTTTTGAACCTTGGTGCAAGTGTGCTTACTGTTGTTAAAGATGTTTCAAGTAGTGGCAACTCTTAGTAATAACTAAAATGCAAAATGCATACTGATAACGGTTGAAAATACTGTTATATTTGATGTAATTTTGATTTAAATACACCCTTTTCTGCTTAGAAACCTGCTTGGAATCATTTTTTTCTGTTAAGTTGTGTGAATAAGAGTGTTGAGGTTCAATTTAATGAATTTATGACTAAATCCCCTTGTTTTGGCAGGAAATGAAATAATACGAAAAACAGAGATGAAGTGCCAAGGACATGGAGCTCAGAAAGGCTTGGAAAAGCACCAGAAGGGAGGAATGCTCGAAGCTTGGGCGCCCTTTTTGGAGGCTTAAGCGCAGAAGAGTGTCGCTCACCGCCCGGGCGCCCCTTTTGGGCGCTTGAGCGTCATAAGCACGAAGCTTGAACGCCCTTTTTTTAGGCTTAAGCATAGGGAACCACCGCTCATCGCCTGGGCACCCTAAGTGGGGCACTTGAGCGCTAGTGACACGGACTTGGGCCTTGTTTCTATTCTGTTTTCGCTTTATTTAAAGGATGCAGACGTCCTAGGTTTGTATCTTTGGCAGAGGGAGCGTAGCAGCACACTCTTTCAGTCTCTGGAGGCGGATTTGGATGCGGGAGCTTCCATCCTCTACTTTTAGGGTTTTTCTATCTCATTCTTCTCCATTGTTCATCTAGTTTCACCATGTCTATGGTGAACTAAACTCTATTTGTTGTTGAGGGATCATGTAACCCTATGAACTCTCATGTATTTGAATTGATTCTTAATAATATATGCTTTTTCATCAATAGTTAGAGTAGTTCATCTGTTACAACACTTGCTTTGTTTAACTCATTCAATATCATGATTTATGAATTGCAAGAGTGCGGGGAGGTTCCTTACATTTTCAGGTTCTTGTTGAATTACTCCCAAGAGTAATATTTCTCAAGGATGAGGGTATGAGTCTTGGTCATCTTAAATCTCTTGATCTTCACATTTAATTACTAGGAATGCTAGGAATTGCATAAACTGGTGATTAAGGACAGGCTTATTTCACCGAGGGATCGGGTTTAAGTGATTTAGTGAGTGACGTTAACATTAATGCATAGAGAAGAATTCTTACATACATGAGAGGGAACTTGGTGAAATCTAACCCCAACAACATACTCATCTCATATTAAACAATATTCGTTCATCACTGTGCTATTTTGCTATTGATCAAACTGCATTCATATTTAATTTTCTGTCTTTGCATCTGAAACCAATGATCCTGTTTTCTTTAAGTCTTAATTAATCAAGTTATCTCACAACTGTCTAGTGCCGAGAGTCCTTTGGGACACGATACTTGGTCTTACCATTTTATATTACTTGTGCGATTCATTACACTTGCCGGAGTCTCAACAAGTTTTTGGCGTCGTTGCCGGGGACTCACAGTTTAAACTATTCTATTTGTGTGGTTCTTAATTAACTTTGACTTTATTTTTATTTTTAATTTTTGTCTTATTTTTAATTTGTGTTTAGTGTCATTTGTTTTTGTTCTTGTGCTACCATTGTTTTCTAGGGTTTTGTGTCTAGTTTATGCAGATACAGTCAAGACTAGGAGCAACAAAAGTTATGAACCTCTTCTTAAAGGACTTGAGGTTAGTAGAAGGCCAAGAAGAAATAAATTATCTAGAGAACCTTCTCTAGAGAAAATTTCACAAGCCTCACAATCTGATCACGAAAGCATGGACAACAATGGTGATATGCGTACTTTGGCAGATTATGCAACAATTGTTGGCCCTCACCATTTTAACAACATTGCAAAACCGAGGGTCAATGCCGCAAGTATGGAGATGAAACCTATGTTGATTCATCTAGTGAAGAGCAACCAATTCAATGGACTGTCACATGAAAGTCCATATGAGCATCTGACTACTTTTAATGACATCTGTAATACTATGAAGCTGAATGGAGTGCCAGATGATGCTATTAGACTAAGCTTGTTTCCTTTCTCACTCGGAGGCAATGCAAACACTAAGAAATACTGTAAACACGCGAACAACAATTACAACACGAATGGAAGCAAAGAAAAAAAATCAAAAACAGTGATGAACATAAACAACACATGACAGAAACGAAAATTTGCACAAAAGAGAGGCTTATCTCATGAAGACAAGCGTGGACGTGTTGGTTCTTGATGCCAAATGATAGAAGCTTTCCCAATCTTCAAAACTAGACCGCTCCTTGAAACAGAAAGTGGCAGTGGAGTAAAGAAGTGGTTGGTGAAGGTAATGCACGATAGGTATTTGTGAAAATGTCTGGTGCGGTTTTGGGAGTGTGTATGCAGTGGCTCTAACTCAGAAAGACTTCCAAGAGGGAACGAAGCTAGAGAATGAGTGTGCTAAACTGGCACAATGCAGTGACCTTGAAGAAGAAGTGGATGGAAACAATTCAACAGCATTTCACTATATCAGTTCAAGTTGGATTTTACATGAAATCAAGCTCTCTTTTATAGATGAAGAAGAGTTATGATCCATGCAAATTACATTCAAAAACGTGTTGGAAAACTAGCTAGCATGTGCTGAAATGTGAATAAGTTGGTTGGTGTGCTCCATTTGATAAATGTGAGTTGTATGTGTCACAAGCAAAACATTTATCATGTGTAACATATGAAAGGGCTGCTGCAACGCTGATGCATGCTCTCTAATTCTTTATGTAGTTTTTCCATTCAGCAATTGCACTCTGATGGTATCGGACGGGGTATTTTTCGAAGAGTATAGCGTAGCGGAATTAACACTCAGAGAGTGGAAAGCGTATTTGATCACAATTAAACTTAATTTGGTCCTTTTAGTAAAAATAATTTTCTTTCAGAAAATTAATCAAACAGTTGATATACGTAAAATAAAATGAGTGTAGGGAATAAGAAGATCAACACAGAATTTTTATCCTGGTTCGAATCAAAAGATTCTACGTCCAGTCGTTAATCACTATAAATAGTGATTAACCTTTTTCACTAAAATTTTTTTAACAGATTACAAGATAATAAACAAGAATAAAATGAATAGAACCACTCTACCAACTTGAAGAGAACCGCTTCAGCAATCGACCAACGATTCACAAGCTTCTCCTTTCACAAGACCAGGCAGAGCACCTTGCTAACTTGAAGAGAGTCTGCTCCGACTATCGACACACGATACGCGAGCCTCTCCTTTCACAAGACCAAGCAAGGGAACAATGAACAAAAAGCTTTCTGAGAACGTTCCTCTGACACACAGTGTTCTAAGCTTTCTCAGTTCAAAAAACGTTCCTTTCTAATTTCTCCAAAACAAAATATATAGCCAAGTACACTGAGTGCCAAAGGTCAGCTCCCAACTGCCATGAATAATCGATTATTGTAAGTGATAATCGATTATTCAAGTCCGTTATAGGTTTTCAAAAATGTGATAATCGATTATATGAAGTGATAATCGATTATTCAAGTATGACTTGTGATAATCGATTATTGCTTAATCATAATCGATTATTGTAGTTAAAAATGCAAGTTTACAAGGTTTACAAGAATTTCCTACTACATTTAATTTCTACAAATTGCTTTTAACTAATTCTAATATCTTCTGCAACTAAAACTTCTTGTAGCATCATCAAAACAAATTTCTTCAAGATTTACCAATACTCCTTATTGGTAACAATCTCCCCCTTTTTGATGATGATCAAAAATTCAATTTTAAAAGCAAGTTTGGCTTACCTGCAAAACATACAAGCTAACAAACAACAACAAGGTTAGCAATACCTGTAATAATTTTTACTTCTCCCCTTGTATTATTCTTCTCCCCCTTTTTGATCAGAAGCAAAAAGATCGGATGTTAAAGGCTCCCCCTAAATATGATCTCCCCCTCAATTAATCAAAGGATGCATATAATCAAGAGATCATTTTATTTATGAAAATAAAGATTACATTATAAGAAGACACATAACAGACAGAATTATAACATAGATAAAATGGCAAGTAAACAACAAAACAGTCTAACATAGAACCTATATCTAAAACTCAGGACTAGGAGATCTCTCGGGAGGTTGAATGTTGAGATGATTCTCGATGTTAGATAGACGAACATCAAGATCAAGAAATTGATCAACCATGTACTCATCAACAGATCGTTGCCACTCATAAATCTCCTCAAAGTGAGTCTTTTGTGCAAGACTCATATCCTCCAATTGTTTAGATAACCTTGCAAAATGTTCTTCCATAGAAGTTGAGGAAGAGGAGGGTATGTTGGATGGTCCAGCATCAGACGGAGCAGCAGCACTTACTGGGTCAGCCATATGAGTGTCCATGTCATCATCTTCATCTACATCAGGATGATCATCATCTTTGTGAATAAGGACTCTTCCTCTAGTAATGAATCCCATTTGACAAAAGGTTGTATCTCCAATTTCTGATCCCACAGCTTCAATATTTTGAACTAGTTCTCCTTCAACAGGTACACCTTTGAATTCTAAAATCCTAGAGATAAGAAGAGCATAGGGAAGTTGATATGAATGGGATTTCTTGGCTTTTACCATTGTGTCAGCAATGAGAGCAGGCCAGTCGATGTGTATGTGATTTAGAATCTCGTACAATAGAAGTAAATCCTGCTCAGAGCATTGAGCATGGTTGGTTGCTCTAGGACATAAAATCCAGACAATCAAGTAGTGGATCATCCTTTCTTCAACTTTAAAACCTCCAACCAGTAATTGCCTTCTATTTGTTTGTCGTTTAGGATGACGTAGGAAGGATTGAAAAGTCATCATCCTGTTGAAATCTTCAAGTCCTAAGTGGACTTTGACAGCATCATCCCAGATGGGAAGTTGAGCAACATTGGTCCATATGTCATCATCTAAAATGATGCGTACTCCCTTGACCTTAGTAGATATTATCCCATCTCGATAGCGCAAGTTGAAGTAGAAGACTCTTATCAGATCAGGATAAATGCAGCCTTTTTGTTCTAACAGATGCGTTAACCCCTGCTCAGCAAAAGTGTTTGGAAATTGAAAGCCATAGAAGCGGAAAAAGTCAAGACGAATAAACTTTACCGCCATGATCTTCCTTTCTTGCCAAGATTAACAAAGTCTGCGTGTTTCCCTTGATCTGAAATCCATCCATCTATGTTTGCAAGACGTGGTTGAGAAGAAGAGGAGGCTCCAGCTGTTCTGCGACGGTGCCTTCTTGAGTCAGCCATGGAGGAAGAATGGGAAAATGAGATTTTGAGAAGGTGAAGGGAAATGAAGAAGATTTGAGCTCTAGATTTGATTTCAGCAGTATTTGGGTGCAAAGGAGTGTCTAATAATCGATTATGGGGGGCTATTTATAAGAAAAATGGACAAACTAGCCGTTTATGGTCGTTTATAGCCGTTATGGGATGCTCCAACGGCTCTATTTTTGAAACTGTCAGCGTGATAATCGATTATGGCTCGTGATAATCGATTATGAGTTCAATAATTACTTCCCAGAATTGCATGATAATCGATTATGCATAATGATAATCGATTATCTGCTCAAGATTTTCCAGAATTGAAATTTATGCATGAATAATCGATTATAACTTAGTGATAATCGATTATGAAGCGTTAAGTTTACGAAAAATGCAAAAATTCGCATAGATTTTGATTCTAAGATATGTCTAACACTCCTAACTCTCTTCTAAGCTCAAAAAATCTATCTTTAGGTAGAGCCTTGGTAAAGATACCAGCTAATTGATGTAAAGTATCAACATATTCAATTTGACAATCCCCTTTTTGAATATGATCTCTTAAGAAATGATGCCTAATTTCTATATGCTTAGTTCTTGAATGCATTATGGGGTTCTTGGTCAAATTTATCGCACTGGTATTATCACATTTTAGAGGAATTTTGTCAAGGAAGATATCAAAGTCTTCCAATTGTTGTTTCATCCACAAAATTTGGGCACAACAGTTTCCAGCTGCAATATATTCAGCTTCGGTGGTAGACAAAGCTACACATGCTTGTTTCTTTGAGTGCCATGACACTAAAGAACATCCCAAGAAATGACAGGTTCCACTAGTACTTTTTCTATCAATTTTACAGCCACCATAATCTGCATCAGAGTATCCTATTAAACTAGGTGAGGCATCAGAGGGATACCAAAGTCCAAATGAAGTAGTTCCCTTAAGATATTTTAGAATTCTCTTAACTACAGTCAAATGAGATTCTTTAGGATTGGCTTGGTATCTAGCACATACACAAACACTCTGCATAATATCTGGTCTACTAGCAGTTAAGTATAGCAAGGATCCTATCATGCCTCTAAACATGGTTTCACTCACTCCTTTTCCAATTTCATCCTTATCTAAATAACATGAAGTACCCATGGGTGTACTAGCTTCTTTGCAGCTATCCATACCAAATTTCTTAAGAATTTCTCTACAGTATTTAGTTTGGGAGATGAATGTTCCACCATTCATTTGTTTTATCTGTAGTCCTAAGAAAAAGTTTAACTCACCCATCATAGACATCTCAAATTCACCTTGCATTATTTTTGCAAACTCTTCACACAAAGAATCATCAGTTGACCCAAAAATGATATCATCTACATAAACTTGCACGATTAAAATGTGTTTTCCTACTTTCTTAATGAATAAGGTTGAATCAACCTTTCCTCTAGAAAATTCATTTTCAATTAAAAAAAGTACTAAGTCTTTCATACCAAGACCTAGGTGCTTGTTTAAGACCATAAAGGGCCTTTTTCAATTTGTAAACATGATCAGGAAATTTAAAATCTTCAAAGCCAGGAGGTTGACTAACATACACTTCTTCTTTTATAAAACCATTCAAGAAAGCACTTTTTACATCCATTTGATACAGTTTAAATTTCATCAAAGATGCATATGCAAGTAATAATCTAATTGCTTCTAACCTGGCTACCGGTGCATACGTTTCATCATAATCTATACCTTCCTCTTGACAGTATCCCTTAGCAACTAGCCTTGCTTTATTCTTTGTAATGTTTCCATCCTCATCCAACTTGTTCCTGAATACCCATTTTGTTCCTATGACTTGGAATTCTTCTTGTTTTGGAATAAGTTCCCAAACTTCATTCCTTTCAAATTGATTTAGCTCTTCTTGCATAGCAATGCACCACTTGTCATCTTGAAGAGCTTCCTTTATATTTTTAGGTTCTACCTGAGACACAAAAGCAACAGTTAGACAAAAATTATTTAAATTATTTCTAGTAGTTACCCCTTTTGATATATCTCCTATGATGTTGTCCAAAGATAGTCCTCTTGGTTGTTGATAGCTTTTGGAATCAACGACTTGTGGTGTTTCTTGAAGCTCCGGAGGATAATTTTCATTTAGATACATCTCCTCAAAGGCTTCTTTTAAGTAATCCTCATCACCTGCAATGGGTCTATTTGACTCAAGAGGATTTACCTCAAGGTCTACAATCTCATCAAAGACAACATGTACTGATTCTTCAATTTTTAGTGTTCTTCTATTGAACATTCTATAAGCTTTGCTAGTCAAAGAATATCCTAGAAAAATTGCTTCATCAGATTTTGCATCAAATTTTCCAAGATTATCTTTTCCATTATTTAATACAAAGCATTTGCATCCAAAAATTTTCAAATGGGATATATTTGGTTTTCTACCATTCAACAGTTCATATGGAGTTAATTTTAGAATTGGCCTAATAAGCATCCTATTTAACACATAAAAAGCAGTACTTACTGCATCAGCCCAAAAGTATTTTGGCACGTTAGATTCATTCATAAGTGTTCTAGCTAATTCTTCTAATGATCTATTTTTCCTTTCAACAACACCATTTTGTTGGGGAGTTCTAGGTGCAGAAAAGTTATGTGCTATGCCATATTCTTCACAAAATTTATCAAATGACTCATTTTCAAATTCTCCACCATGATCACTTCTCAAAGTTTTGATTTTCAAATCTTTTTCATTTTGAATACGTTTAGCAAAAATTTTAAATGCTTTGAAAGCTTCACTTTTTAGAGTTAAAAAGAAAGTCCAAGTGAATCTTGTGTAATCATCAACAATTACAAGAGCATAGTAATTTCCACCAAAACTTTTAATTCTAGATGGACCAAATAAGTCCATATGCAAAAGTTCTAAAGGTTTTGATGTTGAAATCATGCTTTTGGATGAAAATGAAGATTTGGTTTGTTTACCTTTTTGACATGCAGTGCATAATTTGTCTTTCTCAAATTTCAGTTTAGGCAAACCAATCACAAGATCTTTTGAAATCAATTTATTTAAATGTTGCATATGAATATGTGCAGCTCTTTTATGCCATAGCCAAGGATTTTCTTCTTTAGCAACTAAGCATGTTATACTATGATTAGATGCACTTTCAATATCAATCAAATAAATATTGTTACGCCTAACACCTTGCCAAGCAATATCAGCAGAATCTTTAAAGTAAACAGTGCATTTATCACTTTTAAAAGTTACCTTGAGACCTTTGTCGCATAATTGACTTATGCTTAAGAGGTTATGCTTGAGGCCTTCAACATATAGCACATCTCTTATTGTTAATGTATTTCCTCCTCCAATGTCTCTGGTACCCTTGATTCTACCTTTGTTGTTATCCCCATAAGTCACAAATCCTTGCTTTTTCTTCTCAAAAGAAATGAATCTTTTCTTGTCACCGGTCATGTGTCTTGAACATCCACTGTCAAGATACCACAATGACTTCTTTGACTTAATAGATTCCTACAAAACAAATTAGCAAGAGTTTTAGGTCCCCAATCTAATTATGGGTCCTTGAGGTTAGTTCATGCAAGTATAAATCATTTTACAACTTTAACCCATGCATATTTACCATTTGGAACACCAAAATGTTTAATGTTGCATTTGTTTGATGTGTGTCCATGCTTCATACAGTAAAAACAACAAGCATTGCTTACTTTGTTTTTAATAAAGGTCCCTTTTTCAACCCAAACTCTACGAGTTCTTCTTACTTTGGACTTATTTATTTGATGCATATTTCTATTTGTAACATTTCTTCTCTTAAAGTTTGTCTTAGCATGTGAATTAGTCTTGGTTTCCTTTGCAAGTAAGTTTTCAAGTATGTCAATATCAAACATATGATTCTTACATGACAAACATTCAACAGGTTCAACAGTAGCATTTGCATTAGATAATTTTGTTTCTAAAGAACTAACTTTATTTCTTAAGACAACTTCATCATCAAGCAACTTTTCATAATTCAATTTTAATTCATTGTGCTCTTTCTTAAGTTTTTTATGTGCAGCATCAAGCTTTTCAGATTCAATCAACAATTCATAGAAAGCCTTTTGCAAGTCTAATTCACTAGATTCAAAGCTGGAATCACTTACTTGGCTTCCAGTATCTTCTGATTCAGCCATTAGACAAATATTGGCTTCTTCTTCTGTGTCACTTGAACTTGTTGAACTAGAGGCATTATCCTCCCAAGCTATGTATGCTTTCTTTTTCTTTTGAAATTTTCTCTCCTTCTTGTCTTCACTTTTCCTGCTTTTTGGACACTCAGATTTTACGTGCCCTCTTTCTCCACAACCAAAGCACTTTACGTTTGATGGAGATTCTTGACTTTCTTTCCTATATTTGTGAAACTTGTCCTTTCCCTTTGCTTTCATGAACTTTGCAAATTTCTTTATCATCAAGCTCATATTTTCTTCATCATCAGAATCATCTTCTTCGATCCTCTTAGAGCTTTTTCCTTTAGAAATTTCAGACTTGAAAGCTAGAGTTTTCCTTTTGCCTTGATCCTCTTCAGCAGTCAATCTCCTCAGCTCAAGTTCATGCTCACGGAGCTTTCCAAACAAGATTGGCATTGACATCTGAGTAAGATTTTGAGATTCCGAGATGGCAGTCACCTTTGGTTGCCAAGACCTGTCCAGAGATTTCAGAATTTTCACATTAAGTTCATCAGTATCAAAAGTCTTACCCAACCCTGTTAAATGATTCACAATATGAGTGAATCGTTTTTGAACATCAGAGATTGTTTCTCCAGGTTGCATTCTGAACATCTCATATTCCTGAATGAGAGTGTTCTTCCTAGCACGCTTTACGTCCTCTGTTCCTTCATGAGTGATGATGGACAAATTTGTAAGCACCAAAATATGATGTCACAAACTTGTTTCACAATCGGCAAGTATGACCGAATCGTTCAAGTAATAAAACTTGGTAAGACCAAGTATCGTTCTTCCCAAAGGACTCACGGCCTAGTTTAGTTATGTGGTTTCTTGATTAACTAAGACTTACAAACGAAATATTTGGGTTTAAAATGCAAGACAGAAAATAAACATGTATGCATGAATTTTGATCAATGGCAAAGACAAAAGATAAACACTTTCAATGGAATATATGAATGAATATGTTGTTGGGGGTCAATTTCATCTCATCCACTCTCATATATTTTAGGAATTCATCATTCAAATCATCATTGTTAATGCCACTCACTAATGTACCATTCTAGATGGCTTCTCCCTAATCAAATAGTTCATACAATTCCTAGCATTCCTAATGATTAGTTCATTACCGCAGGAGCTTAAGGCAACCAATATAATATTGTCAGTAAAATATTGGGAGAAATTCCCCGGATCTAGATTTCCCCGTACGTGTCCGTATCAACAAAACCAATAATCATGCATTAGAATGAGTTAAACAATGCAAGCATTGAGCAAAGAGGAAAAACCCTAACTAATGATGAAAAGAAAGCATATGTCTTAATTCAAAGATGTATTCAACAAATCCATATATGAGAGCTTCAAGAGATTACATTGATTCCCCAACAAACATACAAGGTTTAGTTCACCATATTCATGGTGAACCTAGATGAATAACAATGAAAGTATGAAAGAATAAACCCAATAAAGGTGAAGAGGTAGCCTGAGCATCCAAGATCCTCCTTCAAAGGGGTGAAAGAGAGAGTGTTTGCCTCGTTTCTGCCAAAGATCCTAACTAAAGGACGTGCAAGCCCTTAAATACAAATCTAGAGTTACAAAAGATTATAAAAGTCCAAGCCCAAAAAGTGCCGCTCAGCGCCATTTACCGCTCAGCGGTGGTTACGCGTCTTCTTTCTTCCCCTCAGCGGCCATTTGCCCCTCAGCGGTTCCAACGCCACCTCTTGAGTGCCGCTCAGCGGTAGTTTGCCGCTGAGCGGTGCCTTCGACTTCTCCTTTTTGCACTCTTTCTTGTCTTTTCTAATGTCCTCTCTCTCATTCTTCACTTCTTTCACCAAATTCACCTCAAAACCTGCACAAAAACACTCAAATCAAGCATAAACCTGTCCAGCTCTCTTATTTCTGAAAATATAAACAAAATGCATGATTTCAAGCTAGTTTCTAAGTCTAAAGGTTGCTTTTAGTATCACTTTTAAGCATGAAAATAACAGTTTTTCAACTGTTATCACAACCCCAAACTTAGAACTTTGCTTGTCCTCAAGCAAACAAAATGTAACTCCATCTCCAACCAATTCATATGATGGTTCACTCATTCAAAATCCTCTTTTCAAGATAAGTAATAACTTCACTCAAACTTATGACCAAGAGTTAATTCAAGATGTGCACATGCTTTAGTGTTCACAAAGTCATTTAAGTTCCAACAAATGCTATTTTTCATGAATGATCAATCTATTAAGCATGGATGTTCATGTGCTTATGGAATCTTTCCTCACTAGGTAAAGTGTTTCACTCAACACACAAGTGTATAAGAGGTAAAGTGTTTCACTCATTCACTCCACTATCACAATGTCACATGAATCAACTTTGCCTTTCATTTTACCACAATCAAATACATTCACAAGCATGCATCATCACAAGGACTTTTCAATGGCTTATAATGTGGCTGGGCTAACAAGAAAATTGGTTTTTCTGGATCACAATCCTTGAGTTAAGAGAATCATAACACACAATCTTCTTATTCATTCCCAACTTTCTTTTGCCTTTGCTTTTGCATTTGCATTGAGCTTTGCTTCTTTTTCTTTTCTTTTCTTTGCATATTCTTACTTTTTAGCTCTTAGCTCAATGCTTTTTCCTTTTTCATGTTTCCCCAATAACCCCAAACTTGAACATTTAACAATACCACACAAGATCTTCTACTTAACTCAAGGTAAAGATTTTCAATCAAGGGTGTTCAGTGTATATTTAAGGCTAAGGGTTCAAAGGATAGAACACAACGTGTTCTCTTTTAGAAGGCTAACTTTATGAATTTGGCCAATAAAAAGGGTTTCAAAAACACGGCCTTTGATCATATGATGCAAAACAAGCAATTGATTCAATCATAGAAAACCTGGGCAAAGTCATTCATGCTTTCAAAGTAATAGCATTCAACAATAACAACTCTGGAGCTCAAAACCTCACATATAAGCTCATTCACATTTGACATGCACATCCTGCTTAATTTCACAATCACAATCATGATATTATGCATTTGTTCACAAAGCTTGTGAATCACCTGTATAACCATTTTAATGTGCACATCATCTCAACATCAATCAATCAATAAGCATCATCAAGCATTACTTATCACACAATCACAGTTAATAGCAAACCATCATAACAAACCAGGTGTTCAATAGAGTACATCAAACCCTAATCTAAAAACAAAAACAAATAAGTTCAGAAAACTTAAACCATAAAAGCATAATCATATGATAGCATTCATCAGTAATTGCTATCTCTGCTCCTCATCAGTCCGAGCTCTCTGTATCTTCCTCTTCCTCTTCATCATCATCTTCATCAACTGCATCCTCCTCCTCAGCTTCATCTTCCTCCATATCTCTGGCTGAAGCTTCAGCTGCTCCAGCTCCTCCATATACTGGTTCTTCTGGCCAAGCTACCACATTATGGAATTCATCCATAGTCCACCTGTGTGCTGGAGGGGTATCATACATCCCCACTATCATCTCAGCCGTGGCCACCTGCCCTCTGTGGATGGACTGCAACTGAGCACCTATAAGAGACATATACATGTCCCTCATCTGGAATGGTTCTGCCTCATGAGTATCAGCAGAAGTCCTGCTCTGTGCTGGCCTTCTCTCTCTACGAGCCTGGCGTGGTGGCACTGGCTGGGCTGCCTCCTCTCCTCCACAATACTGTCTGTAATAGGCCTCATCTATAGCTTTTCTTGGCCTCTCAAATGGTGGAACAGAAGTGTCCACCCCAGCTAGCTTGCAAAGGTGAGTGATCAAAGAAGGATGTCCCAGTGGTGCTTTGTTGTTTGAGGTGTTAGCACACACACTAATCTCATCAGCTATCACCTGCCCAATATTAACATTCAAGTTTCTGATAACACAGTAGATGAATAGTGCCCTGCTGAGAGTAATATCTGACACATGTGAACATGGCTGAATGTTGGCATGAGAAAACGCCATCCAATACTTTGCAAGAGGAGTCAAATCTGTCCTCCTAATGTTAACCACTGAGCCAGATCTATTCCTTTGGAAGTGTCCTCCAGGTATACACAATACTCTCTCCACATCCTCATAATCAGCACCTTCCTCCATGCTAAGAGCAAACTGGCATTGCTCACCAGCCCACACAGTATCCAGAAAGTTATTTATGGAGTCAGGATCATACCTGATAGCATGGCCTCTAACATAGCCCAAATAATTCTCAGCTGGATAATCACCAATCTTCTTTGCATTGGTGTAGAATTCTTTCACCACAGCTATGTTGGCAGGTGATGGATAAGTGGCTAGCTTCCCCCAATCATTCCCTAACACTTGCTCTCCAAATTGAGGAGCAAAGTTAGGTATCATTCCAACCTTTCTCTCCATTAGAAGTCTCCTGTCCTGAACCACCCTAAAGTGCTTCTCATGTTTCCTAGAGAGGAACCTGCCATTATGGGGCTGCTCTGGTTCCTTTTCCTTTCTCTTGGTTGCCATGGTTTTCAATCTCTTTCCTGAAGAGGATGCCATTCCTGCATTCAAACATAAATCCAAAACCACAGAACATGATGTTAATCATTAGTAAACACAAAACAATACTCCTTTTGAAGCTAAACCACCGCTGAGGGCCAGAATTTCCCCTCAGCGCCACCAGTGCCACATTCACACACGCAACAAACCAGAAAAAGCAAATCTGGCAGAGTGCCGCTCAGCGGTAAATGCCGCTCAGCGGTGATCTGCAGATTTTTGCAAATCTCTTTTTAAAACAGTCCTAACTCCACCCAAATGCAATTTTCAGTTTTCCAGTTCATAATCAAGCAGTTTAATCGGTTCAAACATCAAATATATCATCAAATCATGCATAGAAATCAAAACCCCTAAATATTCATGCTTTGACAATCACATTCAAATTCAAGAACCCTAGAATGAACAAAATGCATTTTACTTACTTGGGTGGAGATACTAGATGCAATGAGAATGCCTTCACACTAAAATGCTCTCTTCCAACCCCAAACTTTGATAGCACACTAGTGTAAAAGTGAGTGGAAGAGAAATTTTCTAAAGAGGGAAGAGTAAAAAGATGTGGGAAACCTAAGAGAAGGTGTGTGGAAGTGTTTGTGCAGAGAGAAGTTTGGAAATAAACCCTAAAACGCAGCTTGGGGTATAAAAATACCCTAATGGGCTCGGGTCCCGCTAAGGGGAACTTAAGCCCCTCTGCGAGAGTACCGCTCAGCGGTAATTGCCGCTCAGCGGCACTTTCGTGAAGTGCTCCCCTCCTTCTTTTCTTGACCTACGTGCCTTCCTAGCATACCCCTCATAGGTTCCCTACAATTCAATGTTAAAAATGCTTATGCAAATCCTAACTAAAAATAAACAAACAAAAACAATAAATCAACTGGGTTGCCTCCCAGGTAGCGCTTGTTTAACGTCCCGAGCCTGACCCAAAATCCACCAACACCCATCAGTAGGCGTTTCAAACTTACCAGCACCCATCAGTAGGTGCAAAATCTTCTCACCAACACCCATCAGTAGGTGTTACAAACTTAGTATCCTTCAGTAGATACTTAACCACCTAGCATCCTTCAGTAGATGCTAGATCAAACAAAATAATATCCAGAATAATATTCACAAATTATAAATTACAAAACCAAATCAAAAGTTTGTAAATCCACTGGGTTGCCTCCCAGCAAGCGCTTCTTTAACGTCACTAGCTTGACCCTGTTAAAGCTCACGTTCCATCTTCTTTATAGTTGACGTAGTCCTTCCACCAACCTTTCAACTGCTTCCTTTGGACTGTCTTAGATTCTCTAGAATATGGAGACTCTATCTCTATCATCTCCTTCTCTTTAAAGCCTTTAATAACCCACAACTTGTTCTTGAGTCTTACAGGTGTGCCAAGTTGGAGTCTTAATTTTTTCCAGTCTCTAGGAACTTCTTCTCCTTTTCCAATCTCTTCTACCTTGGGTGCCTGAAAATACAAACAATGGTTATCAGAAACCTTAAGATTTTTATTTTTACCTCTAGTTATGGGTGCATCTCGAAATGCAGCTTTATAACTGGCTTCTTCCTCCTTTGCTTGTATCTCATCTTTGAACACATCCACCACCACTTTCTCCTCTCTGTCTTGGAGAACCACTATACCTTCATTCACATCAATGATAGCCCTAGCCGTTTTCATAAACGGCCTTCCAAGTATGAAAGGTATTCTCTCAGTTTCCATCTTCATCACCACAAAGTCTGCCAAGAACTGAAGTTTGCCAACACAAACTACAATGTCTTCTGCAATCCCACATGGCTCCTTTGAAGATCCATCAGCCATTACAAGATTAACCTTTACAGGTTTTATTTCAACATGGCCAATTTGCTCCAATAGAGAATAAGGCATCAAGTTAACACTTGAGCCTAAATCAAGGAGAGCTTTCTTTACCTTTTTCTTCCCTATAATGCAAGGAATAGAAAAACTGCCTGGATCTGCTGCTTTTGGTGGGAATGATTCTTTCTTAACAGTTATACACTTTTCTTCCTCATCCTCTTTACGTCTTCTTTTTGTAGAGGTTCCTTCATCTGATTTGGTGTAAACTGCTATTTTCTGTAGAATTTGTTCCCAAGGAGCTTCATTATCAACCATTTTGAATAAATCTGTGAAATTCATTGGTTTCTCCTGATTTGTTAGAAAAGGAAAAGTGTCCTTTCTTTCTTCTTCTCTTCTCTCTTCTGTTTCATCTTCTTCCAACTCAATGATCTCTTCATTTACACTCTTGACCACTTTGCACTCTTCTCTGGGGTTAACCTCAGTATTAGCCCCAAAGTTTCTGTTGGGTCTTTCTTCCAATTGCTTGGTGATTTGACCCATCTGAATCTCCAGATTCTTTATAGCAGCTTCAGTGCTCTTTTGAGAAGATTCAGTTTTCTGGATGAATTGCTGAAGAGTTTCTTCCAACTTTGTTGATCTGTCATTAAGCATAGATAATTGTTGCCACAAAGTTGGTTGCTGCTGCTGCTTATTAAACTGATTAGCCTGCCCAGCTTGTCCTTGGCCAATGCTTGGATGTGGTTTCCAACCCTGATTATAATTCCCTTGACGGTATGGAAACTGATTAGCCATGAAGTTAACATCCTCCAAGGCCTCTACTGGAAAAGCACACTGGCCATTGATGTGATCACCTCCACACAGTTCGCACAACTGGGTTTGTACCTGTGCAGCAGATTTTAACTCTTTAGGTAGTGAAGCAAGAGTTTTGGTCAGAGTTTCCAGCTGTTGAGTTAGAATCTTATTCTGTGCTAGCAGAGCATCATGGGTTTGTAATTGAAGAACCCCTTTCTGTTGCATAGGGGCGCCTCTTTCATTGTGAAGCTCATTATCACTTGTAGCCATATTTTCAATAATTTCAGTTGCTTCCTCTGGAGTCTTCCATTTGATATTGCCTCCAGCTGAGGCATCCAACATCATCTTGGTTTGTGAACCAAGCCCTCCAAGGAAAGTTAGGACTACTTCTTGATCTTCAAAGCCATGCGTAGGAGTTGTACGCAACAAGCTTTTATACCTGTCCCATGCATGTCCCAGTGATTCCTCCATGCCCTGCTTGAATGAAGATATCTCTTGCTTTCCTTTAGTCACTTTAGATTGTGGGAAGTATTTGCTTAGAAACTTTGCAACCACTGCTTCCCATTCTGTGAAACTTTCTTCTGGAAAAGAGTTCAACCAAAGCTTAGCATTGCCTCCCAATGAGAAAGGAAACAAGCTAAGTTTGATAGCTTCGTCTGGCACCCCATTGATCTTGACCGTGTTGCAGATCTCATTAAATGTTGTAAGGTGCTCATATGGGCTTTCATGTGATAACCCAGTAAATTGATTACTCTTTACCAGTTGAATTAATGCTGGTTTGACCTCCATGTTGGCTGCATTGACTCTAGGTCGAGCTATGCTATTGAAGTGCTGAGGTCCAGCAAGATTAGTGTAATCTGCAAGAGTTCTTCTAGCATTATTATTGTTCTCCATACTCCTTGTGCTGTGAACAGAACCTTGTGGTGATGATTGTAGGAGAGTTTCAGGAGAAGGGAAAAGTTCTCTGGACGTTCTGATTCTTCTCCTCCTTCTACTCTCGTCTAGTCCTTCAAGTAGTGGTTCTGTTGTTTTCTTACTTCTAGTTCGAATTGCCTTCTGCATGCACAAGAAAACAAAACCCTAGAAAAGATTTGTTAGCACAAAAAGATATAGAAGAAAATAAAGATTGAAAAGATATAAGAAGATAAAAGATTTAGAAGATAGAATCAAATAAAATATAATAAAACCTAATCTAAAAAAAATAAAATCTAATAAAATAAAATAAAATCTAACCTAACCTAAAAGATAGAATAAGAATAAAATAAAATCTAATCTAAAAAGATAAAAATAAAATCTAACCTAAAAGATAAAAATAAAATCTAATAAAATCTAACCTAAAAATAAAAAACAGAAAACAGAAAAATAAAATAAAATCAAATAAAATACAAACTGAAAAATATAAACAGAAAAATAAAATAAAATAAAAATTCGAAATTTAAAATAAAATAAAAAAAATAAGTCAAAGATAATCAATAATCACACAAATTAACCAGTTAAACCACGAGTCCCCGGCAACGGCGCCAAAAACTTGATGGACAAATTTGTAAGCACCAAAATATGATGTCACAAACTTGTTTCACAATCGGCAAGTATGACCGAATCGTTCAAGTAATAAAACTTGGTAAGACCAAGTATCGTTCTTCCCAAAGGACTCACGGCCTAGTTTAGTTATGTGGTTTCTTGATTAACTAAGACTTACAAACGAAATATTTGGGTTTAAAATGCAAGACAGAAAATAAACATGTATGCATGAATTTTGATCAATGGCAAAGACAAAAGATAAACACTTTCAATGGAATATATGAATGAATATGTTGTTGGGGGTCAATTTCATCTCATCCACTCTCATATATTTTAGGAATTCATCATTCAAATCATCATTGTTAATGCCACTCACTAATGTACCATTCTAGATGGCTTCTCCCTAATCAAATAGTTCATACAATTCCTAGCATTCCTAATGATTAGTTCATTACCGCAGGAGCTTAAGGCAACCAATATAATATTGTCAGTAAAATATTGGGAGAAATTCCCCGGATCTAGATTTCCCCGTACGTGTCCGTATCAACAAAACCAATAATCATGCATTAGAATGAGTTAAACAATGCAAGCATTGAGCAAAGAGGAAAAACCCTAACTAATGATGAAAAGAAAGCATATGTCTTAATTCAAAGATGTATTCAACAAATCCATATATGAGAGCTTCAAGAGATTACATTGATTCCCCAACAAACATACAAGGTTTAGTTCACCATATTCATGGTGAACCTAGATGAATAACAATGAAAGTATGAAAGAATAAACCCAATAAAGGTGAAGAGGTAGCCTGAGCATCCAAGATCCTCCTTCAAAGGGGTGAAAGAGAGAGTGTTTGCCTCGTTTCTGCCAAAGATCCTAACTAAAGGACGTGCAAGCCCTTAAATACAAATCTAGAGTTACAAAAGATTATAAAAGTCCAAGCCCAAAAAGTGCCGCTCAGCGCCATTTACCGCTCAGCGGTGGTTACGCGTCTTCTTTCTTCCCCTCAGCGGCCATTTGCCCCTCAGCGGTTCCAACGCCACCTCTTGAGTGCCGCTCAGCGGTAGTTTGCCGCTGAGCGGTGCCTTCGACTTCTCCTTTTTGCACTCTTTCTTGTCTTTTCTAATGTCCTCTCTCTCATTCTTCACTTCTTTCACCAAATTCACCTCAAAACCTGCACAAAAACACTCAAATCAAGCATAAACCTGTCCAGCTCTCTTATTTCTGAAAATATAAACAAAATGCATGATTTCAAGCTAGTTTCTAAGTCTAAAGGTTGCTTTTAGTATCACTTTTAAGCATGAAAATAACAGTTTTTCAACTGTTATCAAGTGACTCTGAGGACTTCCCACATTTCCTGTGCTGTCTTACACACTGAAATTCTATAAAATTCATCAAGTACAACAGCAGATGAAATTATATTGCGAGCTTTAATATCAAACTGAGCTCGTCTATTTTCTTCAGCAGTCCAATTAAAATAAGGTTTTTCAGTCTCTACACCATCAACAGTATTCATAGGAATATATGGGCCATTTTGTACAGCTTCCCAAATACCTCTATCAACAGACCCCATAAAAATCTCCATTCTAACTTTCCAAAAAGCATAGTTATCACCAGTAAACAATGGAGGTTTGTTAATGGAAGCACCCTCAGCATATACATGGTTTTGATTGTGACCAGCCATTTTCGCAAATTTTGAAAAACTATCAAAGCAAGCTCTGATACCAACTGATGGTATCGGAGGGGGTATTTTTCGAAGAGTATAGCGCAGCGGAATTAACACTCAGAGAGTGGAAAGCGTATTCGATCACAATTAAACTTAATTTGGTCCTTTTAGTAAAAATAATTTTCTTTCAGAAAATTAATCAAACAGTTGATATACGTAAAATAAAATGAGTGTAGGGAATAAGAAGATCAACACAGAATTTTTATCCTGGTTCGAATCAAAAGATTCTACGTCCAGTCGTTAATCACTATAAATAGTGATTAACCTTTTTCACTAAAAAATTGTTTAACAGATTACAAGATAATAAACAAGAATAAAATGAATAGAACCACTCTACCAACTTGAAGAGAACCGCTTCAGCAATCGACCAACGATTCACAAGCTTCTCCTTTCACAAGACCAGGCAGAGCACCTTGCCAACTTGAAGAGAGTCTGCTCCGACTATCGACACACGATACGCGAGCCTCTCCTTTCACAAGACCAAGCAAGGGAACAATGAACAAAAAGCTTTCTGAGAACGTTCCTCTGACACACAGTGTTCTAAGCTTTCTCAGTTCAAAAAACGTTCCTTTCTAATTTCTCCAAAACAAAATATATAGCCAAGTACACTGAGTGCCAAAGGTCAGCTCCCAATTGCCATGAATAATCGATTATTGTAAGTGATAATCGATTATTCAAGTCCGTTATAGGTTTTCAAAAATGTGATAATCGATTATATGAAGTGATAATCGATTATTCAAGTATGACTTGTGATAATCGATTATTGCTTAATCATAATCGATTATTGTAGTTAAAAATGCAAGTTTACAAGGTTTACAAGAATTTCCTACTACATTTAATTTCTACAAATTGCTTTTAACTAATTCTAATATCTTCTACAACTAAAACTTCTTGTAGCATCATCAAAACAAATTTCTTCAAGATTTACCAATACTCCTTATTGGTAACACACTCCTCTTGGGTTCCTTTGTTTCCTCTTTGCTTGACAACTTCCTAGGATCCTTCCAACCTTTATTGTCCTACAAAACAATGGAATTAGTTAAAGAGAACATGCTAAGACCTAGAATGAAAAGATTAAGTCCTTATTCAACTTCCCTTTCTTGGTCTTAGAGTGAAGTTGATACTTCTTTTGAATGGAAAGTCCCTAAAGGGGTTGCCATAATTCCCTCCTTCTTTAAAAACGATTTGTCCTCAAATCGGGAAGAAAGAAAAAAGCACAACTTTGGTTTTTGTGTTCCTCCTGGATCCAAAATATATCTACAAAAGATAGCAAAAATGAGTATGATGAAGAAGATGTAAACAAAGGTAAGAAGAGAAAATGAAGGCCTTTTGACAAAAATGGTATGAGAAGAAGTCTTGGCCTTTAATATATTTTTGGATTCACTTTGTTTTGAACATTCCCCATGATAAATGAAGAAACAAAGTGATGTTTTTGAGAAGAAGAGTCAAGGTATTTACCTTTTAATGAAGAAGTTAACAACATGCATACCTTGTCTCCTTCTTCTTTGCTTGAGAAGGTTGCTTTTCCAACCTATTTTCTTGTTTTGTTTCTTTTTCAATTTTTTCTTTGATTTTTATCTCATTCTCTTTCACTTGTTGAGGTGTAAAAGGAATCAATGTGATTTTATTTCCTTTATGGAGGAAAGTTATTTTGTTGGTATAACCATCATGAATGAAGTTATGCTCATATAGCAATGGCCTACCAAGTAATACATGCCCAACATCCATTGGAACAACATCACATAAAAAGTTTTCGTCATAGTTGCCAATGGATATTGGTATGGTTACCTACGTGTTCACTACTATTTCTTCATCCTCTGATCCACTGAAACGTATAAGGATTGGGATGAGAAATAGTAGGTAAGGCCAATTTTTTCACCACTCTAGAACTACAACAATTGCAAGAGGAACCACTATCTACAATCAATGAACAAGTGTTTTCAAAGATTTTGCATCGTGTTCTGAATAGGTTTTCCCTTTGTGATTGTTCTAGTTCTTTGGTTTGACTTCCAAGAAGTCGTTTTACCAATAATAACTCACCTTCACAAGGCAAGGCTTCTTCCTCAAATATAGAAGTATCTGAGTCACTAGAAGAATCTTTATTTTCACTTTGATGGTCTAAAAGATAAGTAGACCGTGTATGAGGACAATCAGAAGAATAATGTCCTTTTTCTCCACACTTAAAGCATCTGGTCTCTCTACCCCTTGTGTCTCTTGAAGATTCTTTGCGAGAGGTATTTCTTTCTCTCTCTCTCTCTCTCTTTTTCTTTACCTCTCACTCGCTCTTTCTCTTTTTCTCTTTCTTTTCCTCGAGGTTCTTCATACCTCGACGGACTACCCTCCCTCTTAGGATCTTTCCTATACTCGGAGGTGGTAGGGTAATTCCTTTTAGTGGAAGCTTTTCTTCTAATTTGTTTTTCCACTCTCACACATAGCTGGACAAAATCATTGAGATCTAAATAAGGTAAAAGCTCTACCTTATCTCTGATCTCATAGTTAAGACCGCTTTGGAACCTAGCTATGGTGAATCTCTCTTCCTCTTTGATTTTAGCTCTTAACATGAGAAGTTCCAACTTTTGTCTATATTCCTCAACACTCATGTTTCTTTGTTGAAGTCTATGGAGCTTTTCCATGACCTCTCTGGCATAGTAGGCTGGAACATGCCTCCGATGCAAGGCTGCCTTTAACTCATTCCAATATTGGATGGTATAGTCGCCATGCATCTTATGATCTCTAATTATGGAGGTCCACCAATAGAGGGCTGCACCCTGAAAAGTCAAGGTGGCTAGGGTCACTCTCCTCCTATCATCTACGTGGTAACACTCAAAAATTTGTTCAACCTTCATCTCCCACTCAAAATATTCCTCCACATTATCTCTGCCATAGAAGGGGGAAGGTTTAGTTTAGGTTCCACATGATGGTCTCTATCATGGTGGTGTCTCCTAGGAGGGTGTTGATAGTGATCATAAGGATGAAAACTATTTTGATCACTATGTTGGGAATGATCACCATGATCATGGTGTTGCCGATGAGGGTCTTCCTCATGAATTTGTCCTCTCTGATTCTGTCTGAGTTCATTTAACTCAGCTTTAGTTCTATTAAGCTCCTCTCTCAATTGCATATTTTCTTGATCATGATGAATGGTACTTTGAACACTAGAGTTACTCATACTTGTGAAGTAGAGAAAAGATTTTCAAAAGAGATTTGAAAGGCTTCACAAGTGGAGTCAAAAACTTTTCAAAGATTTTTTTGGATTTTTTGGTGAATGACTTCTAGAAAGATTCTAAAGGTGAAGAAACCGAATAGCTCCCAGGAAGGAGAGGTGAGTCGCAATGGACAAGCTGAAAAACCTTGTCCTTCCTTAGCCAGAGTTTCTCTTAACGTTTCTTACCCAAGTTTCAATGTACAAGTATTTCAAAAACTTTTAGAATGCAACAATGAGATGCGCCTAGAAACCAAAAGAAGGTTTATCTATATGAGCACGCACCTAGATATCACGGAGACTTAAAACAGAAATCAAACGGCAAGCAAAAATCTTAAAGAAAGAATGTAATGGAATGAAAAGATGAGACTCGGTCCTAAGTGAAAGTGCAAGTAACACTTTGAACCACTTGACACACTTTCACACTAAGAAGTGGAAACTAAGATATTACAATATTTGATTGTGCACTTGAAATTGCTTAAAGCATTTTTCCAAGCCACCTTAAGTTGCAAAAATGAAAAGCCAAATAAACTTCAAATGTTCTGTGATATAAAACCAAAATTCAAGTAAATGTGTGGACAATGGAACAAAGCCAAGTGTGGCTGCAATTTCAGATTGGTTGAATGCGAAATTTGATGGGTTTTGCTGCTGAAATGGTTGCTGGAACAGCAAAAAGAATGTGCTGTTGGAGTCCAAGCTTGTAGCCCTTTTAACACCTCATCCACTTCCTAAGATGCTACCCCCTTGGAGCAAGGAATCTGAGGTAGAGAAGCTGCATCAATACTTCACACAACCATACACCAGCAACAAACAGTTAGAACAAGAAAACTTGCACTGCACCAGATTTTTGGAGTGAAAAAACCAACTGGATAGCACAATAGAAAGCCAATTAAAGTTGAATTATAATGATTTTTGGGCTGGAAAAAGAGGTGACACTCAAAAAGAACCTAAGAGAGGGTCTAGAACAGATCACAAAAGCAATAAAAAACTCAAAAACAGTTATTGAATTGTGTGATTCGAAACTGTTTGATAAAACTCAAAACTGTTTGATGAAATGCCACAAAGAACAGCAAATTTTAGGAATTTCGGTTTTTGACCTTTCAAATATGGATTGCAGGGTTTAAATTGCTTTTTATGAATGCTATAAACTTGGATAAGCATATAAATGTATTTGGAAACATAAACCCAGCTTTTGCCAGTCCAAAAATGTAGATTAAAGTTTGGCAAATTTCAAACTGCACATGATTATCAAACTGCACCAGAAAAGGAGTTGGAAAATGGTGCTTTCAAACCAAAACTTGAATGGCAATGTTTTAAAAGCTCAATTGATGTTTCAAGCAACTTCATATCATCAAATTGAAGATGTTTAAACACTGAAACAGTCAAGGAACACACTGCAACAGAATTTCACTAGTGCACTTCCAAATTTAGGCAAAATTGGATGGTCTAGAAAGTTATTTTGCATATAAACTGAAAAATGACCAAATGAACAGTGTATACAAGTTTTAAATGGTCAAATAAACTTGCACAAATGGTAAGAATGCACTGAAACAATCCTATTCATCAAATCACAGCAGCTGTTGCAAAAAATGCAGCAAAATTTGGTGGTTTAAAGAGGAATTCTGCATATAGGCTTCTTAAAGACCATTTGAACAGTGCACACAACATTCAAATGGTAAGATAGATGTGCACAAACGTTTAAACAACATAGAAACACACAGCAGCAACAATTGACAGTGGCAGTTGCTTAAAATGCAGAAAAATGCATTGTAAATTGTTGCAGATTGAATAAAATAGTAGAGTCAAAGCTGACTAGTTTAATCAAAGCAGAAGAAACTCCTAAATGACTAGATCTAGCTGTAGAGTATGAGCTAGCAAAATTTAAAGGACCTAAAACACAGCAAGGATGTCAAGCACGGTGCAAAACTTGAGTGAAAACAGTGATAGTTTTTGAAATCAGATTTTGATGAACTCAAACACTTAATTTGCAATTCTGAGATTAATATGAGTTGTTATCACTTGAGACACGTTTAAGATCATAAAAGAATCTTGTCTCAAGCTTTAGACACTACAAATCTTGACAGAAACAATAGTGATCATATCAAATCAGAAATTGACTTTTTATGCAGATTTTGAAACAGAATCAAGGTTTGGCACTGCTGTTAGCTCATCTGATCAAAGCTAGAGTTGATCTCATTGCTTTGTATGATCAATATAAGGCTATCAAATGCAGTGAACTCAATTAAAACAAAAATCAAAAGCTGAACAGAAGCAAGCACATGCTAACAGAGGTAAAACTGTAAGAAATATTGCACACGATACTGGACAAACTGGAAAATTACAATGCAGGCTGAATTGAAGCAAACACAAATGATTTGCACTAATTAAAATGATCAACAAACACTAAGAAATACTGTAAACACACAAACAACAATTACAACACGAATGGAAGCAAAGAAAAAAATCAAAAATAGTGATGAACATGAACAACACATTACAGAAACGAAAATTTGCACAAAAGAGAGGCTTATCTCTTGAAGACAAGCGTGGACGTGTTGGCTCTTGATGCAAAATGATAGAAGCATTCCCAATCTTCAAAACTAGACCGCTCCTTGAAGCAGAAAGTGGCAGCGGAGTGAAGAAGTGGTTGGTGAAGGCAATGCACGATAGGTGTTTGTGAAAATGTCTGGTGCGGTTTTGGGAGTGTGTATGCAGTGGCTCTAACTCAGAAAGCCTTCCAAGAGGGAAGGAAGCTAGAGAATGAGTGTGCTAAACTGGCACAATGCAGTGAACTTGAAGAAGAAGTGGATGGAAAACTATGATCCGTGCAAATTACATTAAAAAACGTGCTGGAAAACTGGCTAGCATGTGCTGAAATGTGAATAAGCTGGTTGGTGTGCTCCATGTGATAAATGTGAGTTGTATGTGTCACAAGCAAAACATTTATCTTGTGTAACATATGAAAGGGTTGCTGCAACGCTGATGCATGCTCTCTAATTCTTTATGCAGTTTTCCCATTCAACAATTGCACTCCTCTTGGCTTCCTTTGTTTTCCTCTTTGCTTGACAACTTCCTAGGATCCTTCCAACCTTTATTGTCCTACAAAACAATAGAATTAGTTAAAGAGAACATGCTAAGACTTAGAATCAAAAGATTAAGTCCTTATTCAACTTTCCTTTCTTGGTTTTAGAGTGAAGTTGATACTTCTTTTGGATGGAAAGTCCCGAAAGGGGTTGCCATCAAGTAGGAAATCTCTTCTTTCAGGGAAGGCATGGAGGAGACATTAGGGCAAGCATGGGATAGATACAAGAGCTTGCTGAGAAAGACGCCTACTCATGAATTTGATGAAGCAACAATAGTCATTCTTTTCCTTGGAGGTCTGGGTTCACAAACTAAATTGATGTTGGATGCCTCAGTTGGAGGCAATATCAAGTGCAAGACTTCAGAGGAAGCCTATGAATTAAATGACAACATGACTACCAATGACAATGAGATACACAGTGAAAGAGGAGCTCCATCACAACCTAAGGGATTTCTACAGTTACAGTCTTATGATGCCCTGCTTGCTCAAAACAAGATTATTACTCAACAATTGGAGGTCTTGACAAAAAAGTTGTCTCAACCACCAAAGGAGTGCCAGAATGTCTTACAGGTTCAACAACAACTTTGTGAACTATGTGGTGGTGATCATATTAATGGTCAATGTTGATGGACAAATTTATGAACACCAAAATATGATGTCACAAACTTGTTTCACAATCGGCAAGTATGACCGAATCGTTCAAGTAATAAAACTTGGTAAGACCAAGTATCGTTCTTCCCAAAGGACTCACGGCCTAGTTTAGTTATGTGGTTTCTTGATTAACTAAGACTTATGAACGAAATATTTGGGTTTTAAATGCAAGACAGAAAATAAACATGTATGCATGAATTGATCAATGGCAAAGATAAAAGATAAACACTTTCAATGGAATATATGAATGAATATGTTGTTGGGGGTCAATTTCATCTCATCCACTCTCATATATTTTAGGAATTCAACATTCAAATCATCATTGTTAATGCCACTCACTAATGTACCATTCTAGATGGCTTCTCCCTAATCAAATAGTTCATACAATTCCTAGCATTCCTAATGATTAGTTCATTACCGCAGGAGCTTAAGGCAACCAATATAATATTGTCAGTAAAATATTGGGAGAAATTCCCCGGATCTAGATTTCCCCGTACGTGTCCGTATCAACAAAACCAATAATCATGCATTAGAATGAGTTAAACAATGCAAGCATAGAGCAAAGAGGAAAAACCCTAACTAATGATGAAAAGAAAGCATATGTCTTAATTCAAAGATGTATTCAACAAATCCATATATGAGAGCTTCAAGAGATTACATTGATTCCCCAACAAACATACAAGGTTTAGTTCACCATATTCATGGTGAACCTAGATGAATAACAATGAAAGTATGAAAGAATAAACCCAATAAAGTGGAAGAGGTAGCCTGAGCATCCAAGATCCTCCTTCAAAGGGGTGAAAGAGAGAGTGTTTGCCTCGTTTCTGCCAAAGATCCTAACTAAAGGACGTGCAAGCCCTTAAATACTAATCTAGAGTTACAAAAGATTATAAAAGTCCAAGCCCAAAAAGTGCCGCTCAGCGCCATTTACCGCTCAGCGGTGGTTACGCGTCTTCTTTCTTCCCCTCAGCGGCCATTTGCCCCTCAGCGGTTCCAACGCCACCTCTTTAGTACCGCTCAGCGGTAGTTTGCCGCTGAGCGGTGCCTTCGACTTCTCCTTTTTGCACTCTTTCTTGTCTTTTCTAATGTCCTCTCTCTCATTCTTCACTTCTTTCACCAAATTCACCTCAAAACCTGCACAAAAACACTCAAATCAAGCATAAACCTGTCCAGCTCTCTTATTTCTGAAAATATAAACAAAATGCATGATTTCAAGCTAGTTTCTAAGTCTAAAGGTTGCTTTTAGTATCACTTTTAAGCATGAAAATAACAGTTTTTCAACTGTTATCACAACCCCAAACTTAGAACTTTGCTTGTCCTCAAGCAAACAAAATGTAACTCCATCTCCAACCAATTCATATGATGGTTCACTCATTCAAAATCCTCTTTTCAAGATAAAAAGGGTTTCAAAAACACGGCCTTTGATCATATGATGCAAAACAAGCAATTGATTCAATCATATAAAACCTGGGCAAAGTCATTCATGCTTTCAAAGTAATAGCATTCAACAATAACAACTCTGGAGCTCAAAACCTCACATATAAGCTCATTCACATTTGACATGCACATCCTGTTTAATTTCACAATCACAATCATGATATTATGCATTTGTTCACAAAGCTTGTGAATCACCTGTATAAGCATTTTAATGTGCACATCATCTCAACATCAATCAATCAATAAGCATCATCAAGCATTACTTATCACACAATCACAGTTAATAGCAAACCATCATAACAAACCAGGTGTTCAATAGAGTACATCAAACCCTAATCTAAAAACAAAAACAAATAAGTTCAGAAAACTTAAACCACAAAAGCATAATCATATGATAGCATTCATCAGTAAATGCTATCTCAGCTCCTCATCAGTCCGAGCTCTCTGTATCTTCCTCTTCCTCTTCATCATCATCTTCATCAAATGCATCCTCCTCCTCTGCTTCATCTTCATCCATGTCTCGGGCTGAAGCTTCAGCTGCTTCAGCTCCTCCATGCCATGGTTCTTCTGGCCAAGCTACCACATTATGGAATTCATCCATAGTCCACCTGTGTGCTGGAGGGGTATCATACATCCCCACTATCATCTCAGCCGTGGCCACCTGCCCTCTGTGGATGGACTGCAACTGAGCACCTATAAGAGACATATACATGTCCCTCATCTGGAATGGTTCTGCCTCATGAGTATCAGCAGAAGTCCTGCTCTGTGCTGGCCTTCTCTCTCTACGAGCCTGGCGTGGTGGCACTGGCTGGGCTGCCTCCTCACCTCCACAGTACTGTCTGTAATAGGCCTCATCTATAGCTTTTCTTGGCCTCTCAAGTGGTGGAACAGAAGTGTCCACCCCAGCTAGCTTGCAAAGGTGAGTGATCAAAGAAGGATGTCCCAGTGGTGCTTTGTTGTTTGAGGTGTTAGCACACACACTAATCTCATCAGCTATCACCTGCCCAATATTAACATTCAAGTTTCTGATAACACAGTAGATGAATAGTGCCCTGCTGAGAGTAATATCTGACACATGTGAACATGGCTGAATGTTGGCATGAGAAAACGCCATCCAATACTTTGCAAGAGGAGTCAAATCTGTCCTCCTAATGTTAACCACTGAGCCAGATCTATTCCTTTGGAAGTGTCCTCCAGGTATACACAATACTCTCTCCACATCCTCATAATCAGCACCTTCCTCCATGCTAAGAGCAAACTGGCATTGCTCACCAGCCCACACAGTATCCAGAAAGTTATTTATGGAGTCAGGATCATACCTGATAGCATGGCCTCTAACATAGCCCAAATAATTCTCAGCTGGATAATCACCAATCTTCTTTGCATTGGTGTAGAATTCTTTCACCACAGCTATGTTGGCAGGTGATGGATAAGTGGCTAGCTTCCCCCAATCATTCCCTAACACTTGCTCTCCAAATTGAGGAGCAAAGTTAGGTATCATTCCAACCTTTCTCTCCATTAGAAGTCTCCTGTCCTGAACCACCCTAAAGTGCTTCTCATGTTTCCTAGAGAGGAACCTGCCATTATGGGGCTGCTCTGGTTCCTTTTCCTTTCTCTTGGTTGCCATGGTTTTCAATCTCTTTCCTGAAGAGGATGCCATTCCTGCATTCAAATATAAATCCAAAACCACAGAACATGATGTTAATCATTAGTAAACACAAAACAAAACTCCTTTTGAAGCTAAACCACCGCTGAGGGCCAGAATTTCCCCTCAGCGCCACCAGCGCCACATCCAAACACGCAATAAACCAGAAAAAACAAATCTGGCAGAGTGCCGCTCAGCGGTAAATGCCGCTCAGCGGTGATCTGCAGATTTTTGCAAAATCAGTTTCAAAGCTGTCCTAACTCCACCCAAATGCAATTTTCAGTTTTCCAGTTCATAATCAAGCAGTTTAATCGGTTCAAACATCAAATATATCATCAAATCATGCATAGAAATCAAAACCCCTAAATATTCATGCTTTGACAATCACAATCAATTTCAAGAACCCTAGAATGAACAAAATGCATTTTACTTACTTGGGTGGAGATGCTAGATGATATGAGAATGCTTCCAAACTAGAATGCTCTCTTCCAACCCCAAACTTTGATAGCACACTAGTGTAAAAGTGAGTGGAAGAGAAATTTTTTAAAGAGGGAAGAGTAAAAAGATGTGGAAAACCTAGGAGAAGGTGTGTGGAAGTGTTTGTGCAGAGAGAAGAACTTGAAAGAGTGTAAAAACGCGCAGCTTAGGGTTTAAAAATACCCCAATGGGCTCGGGTTCCGCTAAGGGGAACTTAAACCCATCTGCGATAGTACCGCTCAGCGGTAATTGCCGCTCAGCGGCACTTTCGTGATGTGCCCTTCTCCTTCTTTTCTTGACCTACGTGCCTTCCTAGCATACCCCTCATAGGTTCCCTGCAATTCAATGTTAAAAATGCTTATGCAAACCCTAACTAAAATAGACAAACAGAAAACAATCAATCAACTGGGTTGCCTCCCAGGTAGCGCTTGTTTAACGTCACGAGCCTGACCCAAAATCCACCAACACCCATCAGTAGGTGTTTCAAACTTACCAGCACCCATCAGTAGGTGTTACAAACTTAGTATCCTTCAGTAGATACTTAACCACCTAGCATCCTTCAGTAGATGCTAGATCAAACAAAATAATGTCCAGAATAATATTCACAAATTATAAATTACAAAACCAAATCAAAAGTTTGTAAATCCACTGGGTTGCCTCCCAGCAAGCGCTTCTTTAACGTCACTAGCTTGACCCTGTTAAAGCTCATGTTCCATCTTCTTTATAGTTGACGTAGTCCTTCCACCAACCTTTCAACTGCTTCCTTTGGACTGTCTTAGATTCTCTAGAATATGGAGACTCTATCTCTATCATCTCCTTCTCTTTAAAGCCTTTAATAACCCACAACTTGTTCTTGAGTCTTACAGGTGTGCCAAGTTGGAGTCTTAATTTTTTCCAGTCTCTAGGAACTTCTTCTCCTTTTCCAATCTCTTCTACCTTGGGTGCCTGAAAATACAAACAATGGTTATCAGAAACCTTAAGATTTTTATTTTTACCTCTCGTTATGGGTGCATCTCGAAATGCAGCTTTATAACTGGCTTCTTCCTCCTTTGCTTGTATCTCATCTTTGAACACATCCACCACCACTTTCTCCTCTCTATCTTGGAGAACCACTATACCTTCATTCACATCAATGATAGCCCTAGCCGTTTTCATAAACGGCCTTCCAAGTATGAAAGGTATTCTCTCAGTTTCCATCTTCATCACCACAAAGTCTGCCAAGAACTGAAGTTTGCCAACACAAACTACAATGTCTTCTGCAATCCCACATGGCTCCTTTGAAGATCCATCAGCCATTACAAGATTAACCTTTACAGGTTTTATTTCAACATGGCCAATTTGCTCCAATAGAGAATAAGGCATCAAGTTAACACTTGAGCCTAAATCAAGGAGAGCTTTCTTTACCTTTTTCTTCCCTATAATGCAAGGAATAGAAAAACTGCCTGGATCTGCTGCTTTTGGTGGGAATGATTCTTTCTTAACAGTTATACACTTTTCTTCCTCATCCTCTTTACGTCTTCTTTTTGTAGAGGTTCCTTCATCTGATTTGGTGTAAACTGCTATTTTCTGTAGAATTTGTTCCCAAGGAGCTTCATTATCAACCATTTTGAATAAATCTGTGAAATTCATTGGTTTCTCCTGATTTGTTAGAAAAGGAAAAGTGTCCTTTCTTTCTTCTTCTCTTCTCTTTTCTGTTTCATCTTCTTCCAACTCAATGATCTCTTCATTTACACTCTTGACCACTTTGCACTCTTCTCTGGGGTTAACCTCAGTATTAGCCCCAAAGTTTCTGTTGGGTCTTTCTTCCAATTGCTTGGTGATCTGACCCATCTGAATCTCCAGATTCTTTATAGCAGCTTCAGTGCTCTTTTGAGAAGATTCAGTTTTCTGGATGAATTGCTGAAGAGTTTCTTCCAACTTTGTTGATCTGTCATTAAGCATAGATAATTGTTGCCACAAAGTTGGTTGTTGCTGCTGCTTATTAAACTGATTAGCCTGCCCAGCTTGTCCTTGGCCAATGCTTGGATGTGGTTTCCAACCCTGATTATAATTCCCTTGACGGTATGGAAACTGATTAGCCATGAAGTTAACATCCTCCAAGGCCTCTACTGGAAAAGCACACTGGCCATTGATGTGATCACCTCCACACAGTTCGCACAACTGGGTTTGTACCTGTGCAGCAGATTTTAACTCTTTAGGTAGTGAAGCAAGAGTTTTGGTCAGAGTTTCCAGCTGTTGAGTTAGAATCTTATTCTGTGCTAGCAGAGCATCATGGGTTTGTAATTGAAGAACCCCTTTCTGTTGCATAGGGGCGCCTCTTTCATTGTGAAGCTCATTATCACTTGTAGCCATATTTTCAATAATTTCAGTTGCTTCCTCTGGAGTTTTCCATTTGATATTGCCTCCAGCTGAGGCATCCAACATCATCTTGGTTTGTGAACCAAGCCCTCCAAGGAAAGTTAGGACTACTTCTTGATCTTCAAAGCCATGCGTAGGAGTTTTACGTAACAAGCTTTTATACCTGTCCCATGCATGTCCCAGTGATTCCTCCATGCCCTGCTTGAATGAAGATATCTCTTGCTTTCCTTTAGTCACTTTAGATTGTGGGAAATATTTGCTTAGAAACTTTGTAACCACTGCTTCCCACTCCGTGAAACTTTCTTCTGGAAAAGAGTTCAACCAAAGCTTAGCATTGCCTCCCAATGAGAAAGGAAACAAGCTAAGTTTGATAGCTTCGTCTGGCACCCCATTGATCTTGACCGTGTTGCAGATCTCATTAAATGTTGTAAGGTGCTCATATGGGCTTTCATGTGATAACCCAGTAAATTGATTACTCTTTACCAGTTGAATTAATGCTGGTTTGACCTCCATGTTGGCTGCATTGACTCTAGGTCGAGCTATGCTATTGAAGTGCTGAGGTCCAGCAAGATTAGTGTAATCTGCAAGAGTTCTTCTAGCATTATTATTGTTCTCCATACTCCCTGTGCTGTGAACAGAACCTTGTGGTGATGATTGTAGGAGAGTTTCAGGAGAAGGGAAAAGTTCTCTGGACGTTCTGATTCTTCTCCTCCTTCTACTCTCGTCTAGTCCTTCAAGTAGTGGTTCTGTTGTTTTCTTACTTCTAGTTCGAATTGCCTTCTGCATGCACAAGAAAACAAAACCCTAGAAAAGATTTGTTAGCACAAAAAGATATAGAAGAAAATAAAGATTGAAAAGATATAAGAAGATAAAAGATTTAGAAGATAGAATCAAATAAAATAAAACCTAATCTAAAAAATAAAATCTAATCTAAAAGATAAAATAAAATAAAATCTAACCTAACCTAAAAGATAGAATAAGAATAAAATAAAATCTAACCTAAAAAGATAAAAATAAAATCTAACCTAAAAGATAAAAATAAAATCGAATAAAATCTAACCTAAAAATAAAAAAACAGAAAACAGAAAAACAGAAAACAGAAAAATAAAATAAAAATTCGAAAATAAAATAAAATCTAATCTAAAAAGATAAAAATAAAATCTAACCTAAAAGATAAAAATCAAATTTAAAAAGATAAAAAAAAATAAAAACAGAAAAAAAATAAAAACAGAAATTCAAAATTAAAGTCAAAGGTAATCAATAATCACACAAATTAACCAGTTAAACCATGAATCCCCGGCAACGGCGCCAAAAACTTGATGGACAAATTTATGAACACCAAAATATGATGTCACAAACTTGTTTCACAATCGGCAAGTATGACCGAATCGTTCAAGTAATAAAACTTGGTAAGACCAAGTATCGTTCTTCCCAAAGGACTCACGGCCTAGTTTAGTTATGTGGTTTCTTGATTAACTAAGACTTATGAACGAAATATTTGGGTTTTAAATGCAAGACAGAAAATAAACATGTATGCATGAATTGATCAATGGCAAAGATAAAAGATAAACACTTTCAATGGAATATATGAATGAATATGTTGTTGGGGGTCAATTTCATCTCATCCACTCTCATATATTTTAGGAATTCAACATTCAAATCATCATTGTTAATGCCACTCACTAATGTACCATTCTAGATGGCTTCTCCCTAATCAAATAGTTCATACAATTCCTAGCATTCCTAATGATTAGTTCATTACCGCAGGAGCTTAAGGCAACCAATATAATATTGTCAGTAAAATATTGGGAGAAATTCCCCGGATCTAGATTTCCCCGTACGTGTCCGTATCAACAAAACCAATAATCATGCATTAGAATGAGTTAAACAATGCAAGCATAGAGCAAAGAGGAAAAACCCTAACTAATGATGAAAAGAAAGCATATGTCTTAATTCAAAGATGTATTCAACAAATCCATATATGAGAGCTTCAAGAGATTACATTGATTCCCCAACAAACATACAAGGTTTAGTTCACCATATTCATGGTGAACCTAGATGAATAACAATGAAAGTATGAAAGAATAAACCCAATAAAGTGGAAGAGGTAGCCTGAGCATCCAAGATCCTCCTTCAAAGGGGTGAAAGAGAGAGTGTTTGCCTCGTTTCTGCCAAAGATCCTAACTAAAGGACGTGCAAGCCCTTAAATACTAATCTAGAGTTACAAAAGATTATAAAAGTCCAAGCCCAAAAAGTGCCGCTCAGCGCCATTTACCGCTCAGCGGTGGTTACGCGTCTTCTTTCTTCCCCTCAGCGGCCATTTGCCCCTCAGCGGTTCCAACGCCACCTCTTTAGTACCGCTCAGCGGTAGTTTGCCGCTGAGCGGTGCCTTCGATTTCTCCTTTTTGCACTCTTTCTTGTCTTTTCTAATGTCCTCTCTCTCATTCTTCACTTCTTTCACCAAATTCACCTCAAAACCTGCACAAAAACACTCAAATCAAGCATAAACCTGTCCAGCTCTCTTATTTCTGAAAATATAAACAAAATGCATGATTTCAAGCTAGTTTCTAAGTCTAAAGGTTGCTTTTAGTATCACTTTTAAGCATGAAAATAACAGTTTTTCAACTGTTATCAAATGTGCAATGCCCGTGAATCTCAATGATGAAGTTAACTACATGGGCAATCATTTTCGTCCCAACAATTATAATCAAGGGTGGAAATCTCATCCAAGCATGGGACAAGGTCAATTTGGGAAATCTGGTGGACAATGCAATAGACCACCACAACAGCAACAACAACAGTGGCAGTAACAACCCTCTCTAGCTGACAGAACTACAAAGCTTGAGGAGACTCTCCAACAGTTCATGCAGGCAACTCTCTCTAATCACAAAAGCACTGAAGTTGCTATAAGGAATCCAGAGATGCAGGTTGGTCAAATAGCCAAGAATTTGAAAGAGATACTTATCAAAAGTTTTGGGGCTAATACTGAAATTAACCCCAAAGAAGAATGCAAGGCTACTATGAGTGCAAAAGATGAGAAGGAGAAAGAGAAAAGTAGAGAAAAAAGAAAAAGTTGAGTTAAAAGAGAGAGAAGAAAAAGAACATAGAAAAATTGAAGTTGAGAGAAAAGAAAAAGAAAAGATTATAAAAGAAGAGAGAAAAGAAAAAGAAGAGGTTGAGAAAAGAAAAAAGAAAAAAATTGAGAAAAATCTTCATCACCCTGAGGAATGTTCCAGAAAAGAAAAAGAGGTGCAATTAGGATGCTTTGAAGAAATCTTCAGAAAATCGGGGATTAGAATTCCTGTGACTGAGGCATTGCAACAGATTCCTGAATATGCTAAGTTTTTGAAGAAACTCCTCAAAAGAAAGAAATATCAAGAGGATGAAACAATTGAGGTACAAGGAGAGTGTAGTGTGATCTTGCAGAAGGCTATTCCGCTTAAGGTTAAAGATCCAGGAAGTTTCATTATTCCTTGCACTATCAGGAGCCATAAAATAGGGAAAGCCCTAATTTATTTGGGGTCCAGTATCAATTTGATGCCTCTATCTGTTCTTGAAAGGATTGGTGGTCTTGAAGTCAAGCCTGCAAGGATCCACCAAAAAGCCCTATGGTGTGGTGGAAGATGTGATGATTCAAACTGACAACCTCAGAGATTCTTGGTTGACTTTATAGTAATGAAGATAGAGGAAGATTTGGAGATCCCTATTATTCTTGGAAGGCTATTCATGAAAATGGCAAAGGTGATCATCAATGTTGATCATGGAACTATAGCTCTTAAAGACCAAGAAGAGGAGGTGATTTTTAATGAGCCAGGTGAAGAAGACTAGTCTCAAAGCTGCATGTGAAGATGCACCAGAGACTAGTACTAAAGCTGCCAAGCCAGGTAAGAAAGGTAAAAAGTGTTTTCTATCACAGGTAAAGGAAGAAGAAAAAGACAGCAAAGGAAAAATTGTTCATCAAGACTCCCTAGAGAAACATGAAGAACTTAGACCAGGAATCCAATGAGATTCAACAAAACATTGTGGGTTGTGAAAGAACTCAAAACTAATGGACTGATAGAGATTGAATCTCCAATTTCCAGGAGAATCAAAAAGGTTAATGATAACGGTTGAAATACCGTTATTTTTATACCTAATTTTGATATTAAAAAAACCCTTTATGATTTAGAAACTAGATTGAACTCATGTTTTTGCTTTAGTTTTGTGAATGAGAGTTGAGGTTATACTTGATGATTTTATCACTAAATTCCCTTTATTTTGTAGGCTATTGGAATGATTTGCAAGAAGAGTTAAAGTATCAAATAGTTGGAATGCAGAAAAGTCAACTAAAATGTAGAAAAGTCAACCAGAGTGCAGAAAAGTCAACCAGAGTACTGAAAAAGGGCGTTGAGCGTAGGAAAAGGGCGTTGAGCGCCAATTTCTTTTGTCTCACGCTTGAGCGCCACCGTTGAGCGTCAATTTAGTGCCGCAGTTACCGCTGAGCGCCTTAAGTGGGGCGCTGAGCGCCAATTTCGTGGGCTTGGACCCGTTTTCTGTTCTTTTTATGTTCTATTTAAGGACTTGCACGTCCTAGGGATGATATCTCTTGATGGCATAAGCACAGAAAAACACATTTTGCTCCTCTGGAGGCAGATTTGGGGATACGGGAGTCTCCTCTTCAGTTTCTAGGGTTTTTCTATCTCTTCCATTCCATTGTTCATCTAGTTTCTCCATGATTATGGTGAACTAATCTTTATTTGTTGTTAGGCAAGATGTAATCCTTTGAAACTCTCATGTATTGAATTGATTTATATTATAAATGCTTTACTTCATTAATTGTTAGGGTTTTTCCTCTACGCTCTATGCATGCTTTGTTTAATTCATTCAATTGCATGATTATTGATTTTTTCAATATGGACACATATGGGAAAATCTAGAACTGGGGAAATTCTCCCAAAAGCAATATTACCTAGACATAGGGATAGGAGGGTTGGTTGCCTTTAAGCTTCTGTGCGAATGTAATGCATAATTAATTGTTGGGGATACAAGACATTGTGATCTAGTGATTAAGAGTAGGCTTTCTTCACCGAGACATCGGGTTTAAGGTAAATTAGAAAGTGGCATTAACATTAATAAGGAAGATAAATTCTTATATGCATGAGAGTGATTAGGTAAAATCTAAACCCCAACAACATATTCATCTTATATTTTAAATATCATCCATTCACCCTTGTGTTTAGCCTCAATTAATCAAATTTGCATTCATGTTTATTTTTATTGCATTTCCATTCAAAAACCCCAAAAATTGTTCTTAAGTCTTAATTGGTTAAGCGATTACATAACTGTTTAGTGTTGTGAGTCTCTTGGGAAACAATACTTGGTCTTACCATTTATTATTACTTGATACAATTCGGTACACTTGCCGATGTATTAACAAGTTTTTGACTCCGTTTTCGGGGATTAAAAATTTATTCATCAGTGAACAGGAAGCTACTAAAGATCAGTTGGTGTGGAGAAGGAAAAGATGACACCAAGATCAAAGATGTGACATGAGCTTATTGGGTCAAGCTAGTGACATTAAAGAAGCGCTTACTGGGAGGCAACCAATGTTTTAAAAAAAACTTTTATTTTATCTTTTTAGTTTGGATTTTTGTCATTTGAATTATGTTTCTGTTTATTTTGTGTTTGCTTGATTCCAGTGTGCATAATTTGTAATAACTAAATGTTTGAGGGGTGGAGAGAGATTAATTGTTTGATTTGAGTGTTGTTGTGAGAGCTAGGGAAAAGAAACTTGAAAATTCTAAGTTGAATCTGAGAATCCATGTCCAGGAATACCCAAAACAAGCCAAAAAGCAAAGGGAGAAAAGTGTCGCTCGCTGCTCAAGGGCCCCCGAGGGGCGTCCAGGCAGCGGGATCTGTAGATTTGGGATTTTAAGTAGGGCACAAGTGGGATTTCGGCCCACTTCATCTTTTTATACCCTAGGGTTTCGCCCAAGCCCCCTTTCTCAGAATTCTTCCACTCTAGCCTCCCTAAACACTCCTCCTAAGTTCTCTCCTCACTTTTCCCCTCATTCTTCCACCAACAACCCTAGTTCTCACCCATTTTGCAGCCTTCAACCATTCAAGTTTGGGGTTTTTGAGTGTGTGGCTGCTAGAAGTTCAAATTTCTTCCATTTGTTTGAGCATTATCTACTAATCTTTTGTCTCCATCCAAGTAAGTCATGTCATCTAGTGTTTTAATCTCTCAAAAGTTTTATTTTTGATGAATGTTGATGAAAAAGCTTGATTCTTGATGATTGGTACTGTCTATGCATGATTTGCCACTGTTTCGACCGATTAAATTGTGCTAATTGTAGTTTGGACTGAGTAGAAATGGAATTGGAAAGTGAAAAATGTAGCAAAGCCACACTTGATAGCATCGCTCGCCGCTCAAGCGCCCTGAGGGACGCCCAAGTGCGATGCGGCAATGGGTGATTTCTTGTTTGTTCTATTTCTTGGTTGTTTGGTTTTGTGCAGGTAGCGCTGAGGGCTCTCTGTTTTACCCTCAACCTGAATGAGAAGAGTTTGTTGATTTTTAGGGACTAATGCTTGATGATTTATGTGTTTGTTTTGTGAATTTCTATGTGCAGGAATGGCCGCTTCATTAGGAAAAAGGGTCAAAACTCTTGGTAACAAAGACAAAGGAACCAAGAGGAAGGAGAAGGAGCAGTTCTACTCTAATAAGTTCAGAACTGCAGCTCATGAGAGATAGTTCCAAACTGTGGAGGGAAGGAGACTAGTGATGGAGCGGAAGGTAGCCAACATACCATCCTTGGCTCCTCAATTTGAAATGGAGCTGAACAATAAAGGCTGGGGCCACTTGGCAACCTACCCCTCTCCCGCCAACATTTCCATCATCAAGGAATTCTATACAAATGCAAAAGCATTGGGGGGAGAGCAAGAGACGTACTTTAGCTACATGGGGTAAGAAAGTTGCTTTTGATGCTGACACCATTAACAACTTTCTAGGTACAGACTAGGAGGGGGAGCAATGCTAGTATGCAATGTCCATGATGGAAGGAGTGGACTATGATGATGTGGAGTGCACTTTATGTGTGCCCAAAGGGCACTTTCAGAGAAACAGGACTAGGGCACCTATCCACATCATAAGACCCCATCTAACGCCTCTACTAAAGTATTGGATGGCTTTCACTCATGCCAATATCCAGCCATGCTCCCATGTGTCAAACATCACTATGTAGAGGGTCATCTTCCTTTACTGTGTTCTCGGGGGTCTCAACATTAACATTGGACAGGTTATAGTTGATGAAATCCAAAGTTGTGCACGTGGTGCAAGTAACAAGGCACCCCTGGGGCACCCCTCCTTGATCACCCATCTTTGTGAGATTGCAGGTGTTGATGTGTTCAGACCACCACTGGAGTGTCCAAGAAAGGAGTTGGGCGCAGCCTACTTTACACATTATTGTTCAGTGGATAAGCCAGGCCAACCAGTGCCACCACCACAGCAGCCCAAGGCACACAAGAGAGTACCACCACCAGCCCAGGAGCCAGTTCATGAGGCCGCTCCTTTTCACATGCGGGACATGTATCTGTCTCTATTGGATTCTAGACTGGCTGTTGTATACAGGGGCGAGCAAGAGCTGTTGAGGACACTAACATCTGCCTTTTTTGTGCAACAATTCATCTCTTAGGAGGACTTTGAAGCCCGAGTGGCATGGCCCGCTGACCCGGCACAGGAGGGTGGTAGAGCTAAAGTAGGTGAAGCTTCAGCCATGGATGAGGATGATGAGGATGAGGAAACTATGGAGGATCAGGACTCTGATGATGATGAGTGATGAGTTCTACTTGGCATCTACTAATGGATGTCACCTTTGTTATAGAACAAGATTTTTGTTATTTTACTGGTTTTATTGCTTTGATTGTTAAACTTTATTTTGTTTCTGTTTTCATTGTTTTCCTTTTGATTGTAGTATAGGATTATTGTACTCTGCTTGAATGAACTACATTGCTTTGGTTCAACTGTGCTGTGTTTTGTGATAAGTATTGCTTTGTGATGCTCTAATGTATTGATTGATGTTGAGATGATATATGATGTGCTAATATACAGGTGATGGCTCACAGTGTATGAAACAGGTGCTTGAGGTAAAATTTGATTGAGATACTGAGCAGAGTGTTTTTCTGAATTCTAGAACTTCAGAGTTTACCTGTGTGAGTTCTAGGCTTTAGAGTTTTTGTGAATAAGTGCTATTACTTTGGAAGCATGAATGATTTTGCCCAAATTTTCTATGATTGAACTACTTGCTTGTAGTTTTCATATGATCAAGGCCATCTTTTGTTATCTCTTATCCTTTTAGCCTTCACATGATTTTTTCCACTGAAAAGAAAACAATTTGTTTTACCCTTTGAAACTTGAACCTTATGCATGTGTTGAAAACCCTTTGTGAAACTCTTTACCTTGAGTTAAGTTGAGAACATTTGTAAGGTATTGATAAAGGTTGAAGTTTGGGGTTACTAGAAAGATTGAGAAAGGAAAAGAAAAAAGAATATTGCTGATGAAAAATCAATATATTGAGCTAAGCAGTGAATACGTGAAAAGCAAAAGCAGAAGAAAAAGAAAGATGAAAAAAATAGAAAAAAAAACTAAATGCTAGGGAAAGCTGGGAAAAAGAAAGAGAATTTGTGCTTGAATGATGAAATCATAAATGTCTCTCTTAACTCAAGGATTTTGCTGACCAGAAAAACCAATTTCCTTCTTAGCCCAACCAAGTTACAAGCCATGAAAAGCCCTTATGATGACAACTTGCTTGTGAGTATGTTTGATTATGGTTAATTGAAAGGCAAAGTCTATTTATGTGACATTGTGATAAGCAGAGTGAAAAAGACACCAACACCTCACTATACACCTTTGAGTTGAGTGATACATTTTTGAGTGCTTGAGTGATACACTTTTGAGTGCTTGAGTGAAACACTTTCCTTGGTGCAGAGTAGTTCTTTGAATTTCTGATTACATCTTTGCTTGGTTGATTGATCATTCTTAAGGATAACATCTGTTGAAGTATATGAGCATCACATTGATTTTGATTGAATTAAGGCATCTGCATGTCTTGACTGACATTTGTATGCTGAGTTGATAAAAGTGATCTCTTGTCTTGAAAGAAACAATTTTTGAAAAATGTTGAGTCATTGTAGTGATTATTTTGAAAAGCTGAGTTACAATCTCCTTTGCTTGAGGACAAGCAAAGTTCTAAGTTTGGGGTTGTGATAACGGTTGAAAATACCATTATATGTGATGTAATTTTGATACTAAATATACCCTTTTCTGCTTAGAACTTGCTTGGAATCATGTTTTTCTGTTAAGTTGTGTGAGTAAGAGAGTTGAGGATGAATTTAATGAATTTATGACTAAATCCCCTTGTTTTGGCAGGAAATGAGATAATGCGGAAAGCAGAGATGATGTGCCAAGGAGATGGAGCTCAGAAAGGCCTGGAAAAGCATTAGAAGGGAGGAATGCTCGAAGCTTGGGCACCCTTTTTGGAGGCTTAAGCGCAGAAGAGTGCCACTCACCGCTCGGGCGCCCCTTTTAGACGCTTAAGCGTCAGAAGCACGAAGATTGGGCGCCCCTTTCTGAGGCTTAAGCGTAGGGAACCACTGCTCACCGCCCAGGTGCCCTAAGTGGGGCGCTTGAGCGCCAGTGACACGAGCCTGGGCCTTGTTTCTGTTCTGTTTTCGCTCTATTTAAAGGACCCAGACGTTCTAGGTTTTGTATCTTTGGCAGAGGGAGCGCAGCAGCACACTCTTTCAGTCTCTGAAGGCGGATTTGGATGCGGGAGCTTCCATCTTCTACTTTTAGGGTTTTTCTATCTCATTCTTCTCCATTGTTCATCTAGTTTCACCATGTCTATGGTGAACTAAACTCTATTTGTTGTTGGGGGATGATGTAACCTTGTGAACTCTTATGTATTTGAATTGATTCTTAATAATATATGCTTTTTCATTAATAGTTAGAGTAGTTCATCTGTTACAACACTTGCTTTGTTTAAATCATTCAATAGCATGATTTATGAATTACATGATTGTCGGGAGGTTCCTTACAATTCAGGTTCTTGTTTAACTCATTCAGGTTCCTTACAATTAAAGTGACTTGGAAAACTACTTTTCAAGTAATTCCAAGTGCACAATTAAACATTGTAATAGCTTAGTTTCCACTTCTTAGTGTGAAAGTGTGTCAAGGGACTCAAAGTGTCACTTGCACCTTCACTTAGGACCGCTTAGGATTTTCCATTTGCATTCCTTTACTTTACTTTTCTTGATTGTCTTTTATGTTTTAAGTCTCTGTGATACATAGGGGCCCGTTTCATTTAGCTAAACCTTCATTTGGTTTCTAGGTGCATTTCATCTTGCATTCAAAAAGCTTTTGAAAGATTTTTACCTAGAAACTAAGGTAAGAAACAACCAAAGACACTCTGGCTAGGAAGGACAAGGTTCTTAAGCTTGTCCATTTGTGACTCACCTCTCCTTCCTGGGAGCTATTTGGTTCATTTTACCTCTAGAATCCTTCTAGAAATCCTTCACCAAAAATCTAAAAAAGTTTGTGAAAAGTTTTTAGACTCTTTACTTGTGCAAGTTTTTCAAACTCTTGTGAAAACCTTTCTTTCTTACTTCACAAGTATGAGTCACTCAAGTGTGCAAGGGAGTATAAAAAATGATTGTGAGAATGTGCAATTAAGTGAGGAGCTTCATAGAACTTAAGCTCAACTTAAAAGGACTGGAGTCGAGCTTAATAGAACTCAATCTGAGTTTCAACTAGCTCGACAAGATATAAATGAGCTTAGGCAAATGGTTACTAGCTTCACGCATAACCAAAGAGGTCAAAATCATGCCGAGTCTTCTCATAGGCAACACAATTATCATGGTGATCATCATTCCCATCATAGTGAGCAAAATGTTTATGGTGGTCATCATAATGACTACTATCAAAACTTGACCTTGCCCCTTTCTATGGCCAAGATAATGTAGAAGAATACTTTGAGTGGGAGACGAAGGTCGAACAAAATTTTTAGTGTTACCACATTGATGATAGGAGGAGAGTTGCCTTAGCAACTTTGACCTTCCAAGGCGCAACTCTATACTGGTGGACATCTGTGATCAGAGAACAAAGGATGCAAAGACACTGCATCATCCAATATTGGAATGAGCTCAAAGCAGTCTTGCATCGAAGACATGTGCCAGCATATTATGCTAGGGAGATCATGGACAAGCTCCATAGACTCAAACAAAGAAACATGAGTGTCGAGGAATATCGACAAAAGATGGAACTACTCATGTTAAGAGCTGGAATCAAAGAGGAAGAAAGATTCACCATAGCTAGGTTTCAAAGTGGCCTTAACTAAGAGATCCGTGATAAGATAGAGCTTTTACCTTACCTAGATCTCAATGATTTTGTTCAGCTATGTGTGAGAGTGGAAGAGTAAAATAGAAGAAAAGCTTCCATTAGAAGGACTTCCCTTACCACCCCCATATATAGGAAAGATCCTAAGAGGAAGGGTAGTCCATCGAGGTATGAGGAACCTCGAGAAAAAGAAAGAGAAAAACATAAAGAGAGAGTAAGAGGAAAAGAATGAGAGAAAGAGAGAGAGCGAGAAAGAAATACCTCTCACAAAGAATTTTCAAGGGAAACAAGGGGTAGGGAGATCAAATGTTTTAAATGTGGGGAAAGGGGACACTATTCTTCTGAGTGTCACACAAAGAGGTCAACCTACATGCTTGAGCATGATAGAGATAGTGAGGATTCTTCCTCGAGTGAGTCTGAGTCCTCCATATCTGAGGAAGAAGCCATACCTTGTGAAGGGGAGATATTGTTGGTAAAAAGACTTCTTGGAAGTCAATCTAAAGAACTAGAACAATCCCAAAGGGAAAACCTATTCAGAACAAGATGCAAAATTTTTGCAAACACTTGTTCATTAATTGTGGATAGTGGTTCCTCTTGCAATTGTTGTAGTTCTAGAGTGGTGGATAAATTGGCCTTACCTACTATTCCTCATCCCAAGCCTTACAAACTTCAGTGGATAAAAGAGGATGAAGAAATAGTAGTCAACACACAAGAAACCATACCAATATCCATTGGCAACTATGAAGAAAAAGTTTTATGTGATGTTGTTCCAATGGATGTTGGCCATGTATTACTTGGTAGGCCATGGCAATATGATCATAACTCCACTCATGATGGCTATACCAACAAAATAACTTTCCTCCATAAAGCAAATAAAATCACATTGATTGATCTTACACCTAAACAAGTAAAAGAGGATGAGAAAAAAATCAAAGAGAAAATTGAAAAAGAAAGAAAACAAGAAGATAGGTTGGTTAAGTCATTTTCTCAAGAAAAAAGAAAGGAGAAGAAGGTGTGTATGTTGTTAACTTCTTCATTCACAAGTAAATACCTTGACTCTTCTTCTCAACAACATCACTTTGTTTCTTCATTCCATCAGGGGGAATGCTCAAAACAAAGTGAAAGAAAAAATGAATTAAAGGCCAAGACTACTTTTAAAATTTTTGTCAAAAGGTCTTCATTTTGTCTTCTTATCTTTGTATAAATCCTTATAATCATACTAATTTTTGCTATTTTTTGAAGATATACATTTGATCCCGGCGGAAAAACAACAACCAAAGTTTTGCTTCTTTCTTTCTTCCCGATTTGAGGAGAAATCGTTTTTGTTGAGATTGTTGATAGGGGGAGCACTGTTAAGCTGACCCACAATCTCAGTAATATCTGAGTTTTTGATGATGACAATGCATAATTAATAACACATGTGTATTATGTGTTACATGTTTATGCTTACATGTTAAATGCGTATATGAGAACATGATTGTGTCGTTGTTCTGTTGTTCATTGCATTTCACTACATTTCACTATGCTGTATATGTGATTTTATACATGAATTCATGACACATGTTTCTGGATGAGAAAAACCACAAGCACTAATGTTGAATTTAACTTGTGTCAAAACAACAGTTTCAAGTCGATTTCATTATGGGCTAAGTCGATTAAACTCGTGTCTTTGCACAAACCTTTTTCAAAGTGTGCAATGAGATTTTTCAAAGAGAAAGTTTTTCAAAACTATGATTTACACTCTTACATAGTCGATTATATGTGTGTTGCATTCGACTAAGTCTGTTATTGTTTTGAAATTCTGTTAATGCTTGATATAATTGTCTAACGGTCATATTTTTAAATACGTTGACCAAGCATTAAATGTCATCCGACTGCATTAATTTCGAATTCAATTAATTGCTTTGAATGCTGCTAACTACTATAACAGAATTGTTATACTCGACTCCATTAGTAGCTTAGTCGATTAAAATGCGTCAGAGATGTGTTATACTACAAATTGACGCGAATTTGATTTCTGTAAGAACTTTTGTTAATCTAACAGTTTTGTGATATTTTTCAAAAAGTGTTATCTTGCAGAAAGAGGAAAAAAGCTCCAAGAATCAAGAAGTGACAATGACGATCATTTCCTTGTGATTTCTTGAAGAGCAAGTTTGTTGTGTATTCAAAGGCTTGATCAATTCTGCACATTTGGGTGTAACTGAGAGATCAAAGTCCACAATCTTGTGAAGATTGGATTGATGTTCCCTGTTGTGACTACATGAAGAAGACTGTGCGGTGTTCTTGACTTTGAGAGGTGTCTCAAAGGGTTTAGACAGCAGGAGAGGGGATTCTTGATGTTGGTCTAGTTATTGTATTGCCTATATTTGATTATAGGGTTAGAGAGGTGATTTATATTTTTGACGTGAGGTCTCTAATAAAGCCTTGTTCTAAAAACCTTGATCATTATAGTGCATTTGTTTCCCGTGGTTGGAAGGACAGTGGATGTAGGGAGGTTGGCCGAACAAGTATAAAAAGTAGTGTTTGAATTTTATGATCCCTACTCTTTTACTTTTAGTTGACTTTACTCTGTACTTATTCGATTAATTTTCCGCTGCATTAGAAAGTCTTTTACCTTGTGTTTCAAGAAAGCTTTAAAGGCATCACCTTTTGAAAAACTAGTCGATTACTATTTTCGTTAAATCGATTGATACTGGAAAATGGGTTTTAATTCTCAACCTTTGGTGAAGGTGCTTCGACAAATAGACCACCACTATTTGTTGGCGAAAGTTATGCTTTTTGGAAAATAAGGATGCAAATCTTTCTTGAATCAGTGGATCAAGGAGTTTGGGATGCAACTCTAAACGGTCCATGTGAGCCCACTCATGTTTTAAATGAAAAAGTTGTTTTGAAAAAATTTTCTGAGTGGACTCAAGATGAGAACCATAGAGCTCAATATGATGTTAAGGCTAGAAATATGATTGCATCAGCACTAACAACAGATGAATATTTCAGGATATCATAATGCAAGATGACCAAAGAGATGTGGAAAGTCCTTGAAGTCACACATGAAGGAATAGGTGAAGTAAAGAGAGCCAGAAAGAATTCTCTCATACAGGAATATGAGTTGTTCAGAATGAAAGCGGGAGAGACTATCTATGAAGTACAAAAGCGATTCACAAACATAGTCAATCATCTCATGGCTCTTGGAAAAGTGTTTGAAAAGGAGGAAATCAACATCAAAATATTGAAAAGCCTCAACAGAAGCTGGCAGCCGAAAGTCACTGCAATATCTGGATCAAGAGACTTGACCAGCATGAACATGGCCACCTTATTTGGAAAACTCAGAGAACATGAATTAGAGCTTGGAAGGCTAAAGGAGGAAGAAGAAATTGAAGAAAAGAAATCAATTGCTCTAAAGGCCACAAGCAAGAAAGCTGCAAAGAATCTTGAACCTGAAGCTGAATCAGAAACAGAACTGCATGACAAAGAGATAATGAACATGGTGGTAAGGAAGTTTAATCGATTTATGAAAAATAAAAATTCCACCACTGACTATGCAATTCCTGTAAAAGGAAAGAAAAGTTCAAGAACCAATGTTGTCCAATGCTACGAGTATGGAAGAGAAGGACACATCAAACCAGATTGTCCAGACTTGAAGATCAAACAAAAGGGAAGCATAAAATTTCCACAGGACAAGGGAAGGAAGCAAAAGAGTGCATACATTACCTGGGAAAATAATGATACTGATTCTTCAAGCGATGAGGACTGTAGCATTGAAGAAGAGTCAAATATTTGCTTCATGGCTGGATCTGCACTGACGGATTATGACAGTCATGAGGAATTTGAAAATGAGCTGATAGAAGTAAAGTATGACATGCTGCTAGATGCGTTTCAGGAAATACACGCAGAGGCTATGCGACTCCAATATAAGGTAAATCGACTTACCTCTGACATAAAGGATTACAAACATAGAATCAATAATCTAGTAGAGGAAAATGAAAAATTGAAAAAGGAGTTAAAAAATGCCTTAGAGTCTGCTAAGATAGTCAAAACTGAAACAAAGATAGTTGAAAAAGAATGTGAAAAATGTCATGTTCATATTGAAAAAATTGATTATTTGACTAGCACTCTAGCAAAATTCATACAGGGAAAAGAAAACTTAGATGTCGTTCTAAGAGCTTCTGGTAGAGCTATCTACAAACAAGGAATTGGTTATAAGGCTCAAAGTAATAGGTCTAATTCAAAGAAATTTGTTGATCTTAGTAAAAATGTTACTCATGCATGCTTTTATTGTAACAATATTGGTCATAATGTTAGAAATTGTTACTATAGAAAAGTTGGTGTTCCAAAAGGAAAGTACAGGTGGATCCCTAAGGAACAACTCTCTAAAACTAACAAGACAGGACCCAAAGTTAAATGGGTACCAACGTAAAAAATGTTTAACTATTTTACAGGGTAGTAGTTGTTGCTGAAGCAGTATTCAACTCAATGATGAACTACCATGATGAAATAAAAAATTCTTGAGATTCTGAAAGTGGTAACTGTTGTATTTTCATTACATCATGCATAATAATTGTTTGTATGGTTGATTGATAAATGCATGTTTGTTGAATGATTGATTGAGTGATTGTATTCTGTGAAAAACAACTCGCTCGAGTTTTAACCGATTATATTAAGTATAAAGTCGAATATGTTTGAAGTATGTATGCCTCTATTTCTAAAAACACTCTGTTAAACATGAGTCGACTCTTGACTTAATAAAATCGATTGTTAATCTCAGTTTCGTATATTGTGTGTTTTAGAAAATTTTAAACTCTCGATTAAATCTGTTGAGATTGTTGATAGGAGAGCATTGGTTTAGCTGAACCTACAATCTCATAGCTTTTGGTCTTTTATGATGACAACATAATTAATAACTCATGTGTTGTTATGTGTTGTTTATGTGTTACATGTTCTATTGCTTACATGCTATATGTTTTAATCATTGTGTAAATTTGTTTAAAGCATTGAGAACACGATTGTGTTGATACATTGCATTTCACTGTGCTATATAATTGATTTTATTGGTCAATGCATGTCTGATGTTTTATAGAAGGAAAACCACAAGCACTTATGTTGAACTTTTAATTGTGTGGCAAAACAACAGTTTTAAGTCGACTTCATTATGGGGTGAATCGATTAAAACTCATGGCTTTGCATTTTCAAAGTGTGCTGTGAGATTTTCAAAGTGAAAGTTTTTCAAAACTTTGTTTAACTGTGTTATATAGTCGATTACATGCAACTTGCATTCGACTAAGTCTGTTACAGTTTTGAAATTCTGTTAATGCTTGAATTAAATGTTACAATGACTATATCTTTAAATATGTTGACCAAGCATTAAATGAGATTTGACTGCATTAACTGTACATTCAATTAACTGCATTGATTGGTGCTAACTACTTTAACTGAATTGTGATATTCGACTACATTAGTAGCTAAGTCGATTAAAATGCGTCTGAATTGTGAAAATCTATAAATAGACGCGAATTTGAATTCTATAAGAACTTTTGAAAATGTAACAGTTTGTGATATCTTTTGCAGAAAGTGCATTCTTACAGAAAGAGAGAAAGAGCTACAAGAAACAAGAAGTGACCGTAGTGATCATCTATCTACTTGTGGATTCTTGAAGAGCAAGTTAACTACACGTAAAAAGGCTGATCATATATGCACATTGGGTATAATTGAGAGATCAGAGACTACAATCTTGTGAAGATTGGATTATGGTTCCCTGTTGTGATTACAGGAAGAAGAGTGTGTTCCGTTCTTGACTTTGAGGGTGACTCAAAGGGTTTGGACTGTAGGAGAGGGGATTCTTGCTGCTAGTCTGTTTGTATATGCCTATATTTTGATTAGAGGGTTAGAGAGGTATTTTATACTTTTGACGTGAGGTCGCTATAAAAGCCTTGTTGTAAAAACCTTGATCATTATAGTGTATTGGCTTCTTGTGGTTGGAAGGACACTAGATGTAGGTTTGGCCGAACCAGTATAAAAACTCAGCGTTTGATCTTTCTATCCCTACACTCTTTTATTCAGTCGACTTCTTACTGTACTAAATCGATTTAATTTGCGCTGCATAAACAAATCTTTTTCCTTGCATTTCAAGAAATTTTTTAAAGGCATCCACTTTGTGAAAAAGATTTAAAGTAAACATTGTTTTACATTTCACCAATTCACCCCCCGTCCCCCTCTTGGTATGAGAAATTGAGCCAGTCTATTTTCAATAAAATCGATTAAGTTGAAATTTTCGAGCGAAAATGAATTTTAATTGTTCCCTCCAAATTTAATCTTGCTAAGTTTTAAAACCAAAAACACAGAAGTAGGTCATCACTTTCTCAGCAGACATCTGAATCCTTCCTTTCTAGCACTTTATGAGCAATATTTATTTTGATATAGGAATGGTGTCTAGTTCATCTCAAAGGAAACGAGTGAAACCTTGGGTACTAAAAACATGAGCCGACCATCACCGCTTGAAGGATGGATAAGCGACGGTGAAGCTTAATCAAAATTTCTAGACGGGTGGAAAATGAGAAGTCTTACTACGCATAAATTCCTAAAACTCAGTTTCTTCAGGAACAAAGGTGTTCAATTTCAAAGTTGGCTAAAACGCCAAGGGCTAAAGAAATTTGCTGAGATGGAAGATCCCTAGTATCCATAACTGGTAAAAGTGTTTTACTGCAATCTAAGGATTAATGAAGGGACATTGTGCTCCAAGGTAAAAGGAAAAGACATCAAACTCACAGATGAAATTTGGACTGAGATAGCCGGTCTCAAACTGGGAGGAGAAAGATGTCATCTGGGTATGGAAGGCTTTCATAAGTTCTCTATATATCAGGACAACCTAAGAAATCTTGAGGATATTCAAGATTACTCCCATTACAAAACTGGTGGAATGAAAAAGGATGACCGATTGGCTATTTTCGTCACCTCCTGGATATTAATGCCTAGAGGAAGCAACCATGCACAAGCCACTACTGAATACTTGCATATGCTGAAAGCACTAAAAGAAAATATCCAAGTAGACTGGCCTACAGCTATTTCAGACAACATGATGAAAATAACCAGACTGGAATCAACAAAGTTGCCTTATTTTATGTTCATTTCTAAGATTCTTGTTCATTTTGGAGTTGACTACATTGGTGAGTCAAGTGAGTCCTATAGTAGAACAAGCATGATTAACAAGTCTTCTCTACACAAGATGGGTATGCAACATACTCCAGATGGTTGGCAGTTCAAGAATGAAGTTGCTGAAGAAGATGAAGAAGCAGGACAATCATCTTCAATTCCATATAGGGCTCGTTCTGAATTTGAAAGAACTCTCCTAAGAGAAATAAGATCTCTCAAGATTATGTGTCAAGGGACCAGGGATGATGTGACTGAAATGAAAGAGCATTTATCGTTTCAAAATTGAAATGAGGAAGAGGAAAATGAAGATGATTCAGGTGAGGAAGGGAGTACACCTGTTGAAACTGCTGCTATGGAAGAAGAAGAAAGTGAAGATGATGATGTCGCTGAAGAGAGCAACAGTGGCATGCTTCTTAGAACCTATTTGAAGAAAAATAAGAAGAAAATATAAAATTTTAATCAATCTAGAATGTTTTTGTTTTTAAGCTGACTTGTTTTATTTTGTAATAGATGGCTTTATATGTCATTTTTGTCTTGACTTTATCTGATTGTACTCTATCGTTGATTTTAATGAATTAAACAGATTAAAATCGATTATGCTATGCTAGTATGCGAATGAACTGTTAATTACTGTTACATTCATACATTTGCATACTTATATATTATACTTGTGTTAATTCTTATATCATATTGATTCTAAAATGCTTGATCTAGAAAGATCTTGAAAGGTTTTGAAGGAACATTGCTTACTGGATGGATAAAACTGACAAATCAACTCACGGGAAAGCAATGAAGTCGACTATGACTTTGTATATCAATAGGGGTGATGAGTCAATATTTTCTTCACTACACTTAACTTATTGTGCTAGATTTAATCAGGGAATTGTACTTGGATGTCTAGTATTTTCCCATTTTTTCTAATTATGCTTAATTTGACCAGAAATTCTTATTTTAATTAATTTGAATTATCTGAGTCTAATTATTTGCATTTTTAATTGTAGAGAAATTGTTAGCACAAAAATTTAGAGATTAATTTCTTTTGGAGGTGCACACAGCCGCTAATTTTACTGCCCATAAAGTATAGGGAGGTGTCACGGCCTTTTCTAGCTTGCCGCATTCAGTATGCACACGTTGAGGAGAGGCATGATAGGCTTTAGCAGCAGCAACACGTCTCCAGAACAAAGTGATCCAGCAGTTGTCAGTGGCTTATAGCACGTGGAGATTAGGGGCATCATTTTTCAATGAGAAACACTGCATAGCCTAGCTACGTCCAAGCACACAACAGGGAGCAGAAAAGAAGGGATTGATTGAAGAAAATGGAAAAAGTTGTTGCCACAAGATCCAACATTTTTCTGGACAACACACGGTTTTTGGGGGCTGCCACATTCGTTCTATTTCTTGGCTTGGAACGTGGTAACAGGGGAGAATTTTTTATCATCATCTGGGGAAGTATTGAAAGAGAGGAGAGAGCCACCACCGAGAAAGGAGCAGAACGGAAGAAAGAAAGAAAGCATGCAGGATTACGGGTAGCAACAAGAAAGCACATGATTGATTTTGGAAGTGATACATTAAGATGAAAGCACACTTCAATTAGGAAAAAGGGGAGCTGGACGTGGGGTATGCGCCAGCCACCACACGTTGATTTCATGAGGAATGAAAGATACTTTTCCAATTTTATTTTTGTGCAAGGGCTGGAACGTCCCTTTTAGTCTTTCATTGAATAAACAAAGATTCAACACTTTTGCATTTGATACTCTTTTATTCTCTTGATTCCAAAGTTGTCACGGCTTGGTGGTGGAAGAGAGAGCTCCAAAGTTTTATCCCAATTCAGCAGCTGCACGGTGACGAGTCAAGGAGAAGCGTTGATGATTTTTGGAGCAGCTGCAAGGTGATTGTTTTTGGAAAAAAAGGTAATTATATTTCCTTGAGAAGTGGTGAAGCAAAGGAGGGATAAGCTGATTGAAAAAGCAGTCACGTTCAGCGGAGAATACTTCTTTTGTATGAATGGTTTTGGCTTGAGAATGGGAAGTGCATATGTGCTGGAGTGGGGTCTCCAACCAGCGTACATGGCCTACAGCTGCACGGTCTGAAGTTTCAATCAATTCAAATTGATATGGCTGCCACGTCCACGAGAGAATAGCCGAAGACAAATTCTGGTTGTTTTTACTCTTAAGGCTTCTTCACTTTGTGCTTTTTCGTGATGGAGATGTATTGCTAGAAGATTTTAGCACTTCATTGATATGCATTTTATTATTCCTACGCTGCTCGTAAATTTGCACACTACCTTCAATTGTTTCACACTTTCACATTCCAGCCGCACGGTGTTTTCAAGCACCAATGTGTATCTCTGTTTGGCCTAAAGCGTTTCAATTAATATCATTGCATGCTTATACTTTTTCTTTTTCTTTTTCAGCTGAAATGAAATTGGTTTTCCATCTTATAATTTTAATTATTGTTCAAGTAATTTGCTTAGTGATGTTTCGGTGATGGAGTGGTAGATTCATTGAATTTAGGTGTATTTAATTTGGTCCATGCAAGATGAGAGTGTAGTTTCTTTTATTCCAGCCGCAAGATGCATTTTCTCTTTAATCATTGTGTTCAAGTTGTTCAAGGAATTGGTAATTTAATTCTTCTCGCTGCATTATGCTTCTACGCATTGCCGTTAATTAATGGAAGATGCATTTCCAATTTAGCAATTTTAATTCAAGAGAGTCATGCAAGTTTTCTCTAATTTAGTTGTAATGTTAGCTTAAGTGACCAAATGTTTTAATTCTGTGTTTACATCTGTGTTTATATTCGTGTTTTAATTTAGTCCATTTCTAATCACAAAAACACCATCAAAACCCCCCACTACGTGTTGATCTGAGACTGAATCCAAATTGGTCCTTGAGAGACGACCTAGGAGTCACTTCCTAGCACTATACTGCATTTTAATTGCACATCAAATTTGATCGGCCGCGACAGCTGTATCAAGGGGTTAAAGATTCCAATATTTGAATATCTGATATCTTTAACTATTGATATATGTGCTATTAACTATTTACTTTCAATATATCTCTTTGCTATAGTTGACTTGAGATTATTAAGAGATTATATTGCTTTTGATGAATGATATTGTATCATTGTTGCATTGATATTTTTGTATTGTTTCTAATTTGATACAATTTTGACATATGATGATATATATAGGGGTGGGCATAGTTTATCTAACTGAACTTGAACTGCAGTTAACTGTATTGTTTTATACTTAAAAAAACTAAACTGTTTTTACTAAAAATTAATTAAACTATTTTACAGTTCAGATTAAAAAAACTGAAACTTAATAATTTTAGTATGGTTAACTAGTTAACACATGTGTCTCTTCATCTTTCTTCGTCTCTTCATCTTTCTTCGTCTCTTCATCTTTCTTCGTCTCTTCATATTTCTTCGTCAGAATGTCTCTTTATCACCACTGCACCTCACACAGATTTTGCCAAGGTTCGTTGCTCTCTTCCTTCCTACCGCTGCCCATCCCGCCGTCGCCCATCCCGCCGTCGCCCATCCCGCCGTCGCCCATCTCGCCGTCGCCCATCCCGCCGTCGCCCATCCCGCCGTCGACCATCCCGCTGTCGCCCATCTCCCTCTGTTAGCCCTCTAGGGTTTCGTCATTGGCTCTCTTTTCGCTCCAACGTCAATTTACATTCAATAAACACCTTTGGCTTCTTACCACAAACCACTCTCAAGGTTCCAAACACGTTAGCTTCGATACCCCTCAAAAGCCCGACTCAGTCATCGCTTTCTTCAACAGAAATGGATTCACCCACGCTCACATCAACAACATCGTCAACAGAAATGGATTCACCCACGCTCACATGCAACGCTGACGAGAGGCTTTCGCCAAAGTTTCAATTTTTACGCTCAAAAGGTGCTTCTGTTTCTGATATCGTTCACCTTGTTAATAGGTGCCCCAGAATCCTCGTATCCAGCCTCAAGAACAACGTGATCCCCTTCTTCGAATTGGTGAGAATCGAGAAGATTGAAAGAAGACAGTGGGTAATTTGATTTGATGAATTATTAGATTGAAGAGTTTTGTGAGTTGTTTCTGCACCGCTAGTTTGAAGCATAAATTGACCATTGCATTTGTCTATTTCCATTACTGAACGTGAAAGAGAAATATATGAAGAAGAGTGTTTTTGATGCAAACTGAACTGTACTGCAGTATGAACTAAAAAAATAGTTTAGTTCAGTTATCCTGAACTATTTTTTAGTTCAGTGCAGTTTTGTTGAAATAGTTTATAATTATCTATAGATTGTAATAGTGCAGTACACTCTAGGGCAGTTTGCCCACCCTAGATATATACTGTGAATATTGTATTGTGCATCTGTGTTTTGAGATTAAAACATGCATAATGACAGGGGGAGCATTGCATATACATTGAGATGTTTCACATGCCTACATTTAAGGGGGAGAGTTTATATTAAATCATGTGAATATATTTGACAAGGGGAGCATCATTATTTGTTTTTTGATGATTATCTAATGCATCTCTGTATGCTTGATTATCTGTATATCAATACCATTGTCCTTACCTTTTTTGCTAATGCCCAAAGGGGGAGAATTATGTTGATTTGTAATTGATTGATAATCTGTATTGAGTTGTGCAACATGGTTGATTATTAATCATGGTTGTGCATCATCAAAAAAGGGGGAGATTGTTGAGATTGTTGATAGGGGGAGCACTGGTTTAGCTGAACCCATAATCTCAGTAATATCTGAGTTTTTGATGATGACAACGCATAATTAATAACACATGTGTATTATGTGTTACATGTTCTATGCTTAAATGTTATATGCGTATATGATAACATGATCGTGCTGTTGTTGTGTTGTTCATTGCATTTCACTATGTTATATATGTGATTTTATACATGAATGCATGACACATGTTTCTGGATGAGAAAAACCACAAGTACTAATGTTGAATTTTAATTGTGTGACAAAACAACAGTTTTAAGTCGATTTCATTATGGGGTGAGTCAATTAAAACTTGTGTCTTCACACAAACCTTTTTCAAAGTGTGCTGTGAGATTTTTCAAAGAGAAAGTTTTTCAAAACTATGATTTACACTGTTACATAGTCGATTATATACGTGTTGCATTCGACTAAGTCTGTTACTGTTTTGAAATTCTGTTAATGCTTGATATAATTGTCTAACGGTCATATTTTTAAATATGTTGACCAAGCATTAAATGTCATTCGACTGCATTAATTGTGAATTTAATTAATTGCTTTGAGTGCTGCTAACTACTATAACAAAATTGTTATATTCGACTACATTAGTAGCTTAGTCGATTAAAATGCGTCAGAGATGTGTTATACTAGAAATTAAAGTGAATTTGATTTCTGTAAGAACTTTTATGAGTCTAACAGTTTTGTGATATTTTTCAGAAAGTGCTATCTTGTAGAAAGAGGAAAAGAGCTCCAAGAATCAAGAAGTGACAGTGGTTATCATCTCCTTGTGATTTCTTGAAGAACAAGTTTGTTGTGTATTCAAAGGGCTGATCAATTATGCACATTTGGGTGTAACTGCGACATCAAAGTCTACAATCTTGTGAAGATTGGATTGAGGTTCCCTGTTGTGACTACAGGAAGAAGAGCGTGCGACATTCTTGACTTTAAGAGGTGTCTCAAAGGGTTTAGACAGCATGAAAGAGGATTCTTGTTGTTGGTCTAGTTATTGTATTGCCTATATTTGATTAGAGGGTTAGAGAGGTGTTTTATATTTTTGACGTGAGGTCTCTATAAAAGCCTTGTTGTAAAAATCTTGATCATTATAGTGCATTTGCTTCCCGTGGTTGGAAGGACACTAGATGTAGAAAGGTTGACCGAACCAGTATAAAAAGTAGTGTTTGAATTTTCTGATCCCTACTCTTTTACTTTTAATCAACTGTACTCTGTACTTATTCGATTAAGTTTCTGCTGCATTAGAAAGTCTTTTACCTTGCGTTTCAAGAAAGCTTTAAAGGCATCACCTTTTGTGAAAAAGATTTTAAAAAGACTTTGTTTTTACGTTTCACCAATTCAACCCCCCTCTTGGTGTGAGAAATTGAGTCATTCTATTTTAACAGTTTTTAAAGAGGGAGGGAATGATGGCAACTCCTTTAAGGACTTCCCATCCAATGAAGTATCAACTTAGACTAAGACTAAGAAAAGGAAGTGAATAAAGACTTTCAACAAAAACTCTTTCCTTATCTAAGTCTTAGATAGATTTACTTTGCCAAATAACATTTGCATTGTTTTGTAGGTCTTAAATAAAGGTTGAAGACCATGGAGAATCAATCAAAGAAGCTTGGAGAGCCAAAGGAAGCGAAGGAATCAAAGAAGAGTGGAAAATAGGTGTTTTTCGGATTGGAGAAGACAACTTCTGGATTGGAAATGCAAAGGAAATTGGCTTGCAGAATGGAAATTCGCTCAACCACCTACTGCTCACGCTTAGCCATTCTGCACCAGATTTTTCAGCATTTAAAACATGTTTCGTGCGAGACTTGCGGCCCAAGCTTGGATTGTGTCTTCAACACACTTATTTTGGCATTCTTGAGAGCTTTGTAGATCAAGTATAGAGCCCTCTCTTCACCTATAAAAGAGAGGCATTCTCCTTTGTAAAATCCAACTTGAATGATATATTGAAGTGCTGCTGAGATTGCTCCAGACCTCTATACTTCGAGTTAATCTTTTAGTGTTAATTTCGAACCTCTTCCTCTAGCTTCCTTCCCCTTTGGAAGGTCTTCTGAGCTTGAGAAACCTCACACGCTCACCAAACCTTCAGTAAATCATTCATCAAACACATGGTGTGCATTTGCGTCTTCATTCTTCAACTCATTCCGCTGCCACGATTCTAAGTTTGGGGGAGCTCTCACTTGAAGTGTGAAGTCGCTTCCATCATGTTTTCTTTCTTCTCTCTTCTTACAACAATAAGCATATATATCGATGAAGGTTGAGGGTATTTCTTTCTTGAGTCTTTCTCTCTCAGATATTCTCTTTTGAGTTCCTGAGCTTTTTGAGCTTTTCACTCGACATTTATTCGCTTGAGCTCCTTCTTTTTATATGTTATTTGTTTCGAGTGTGGGGTGATACGCTGTCGTTTAAGTTATCAAATTAATACTACTTTTCAAGGCAACTTCAGTATTGCCAAGTAGTATTCAAGAAAGTAGATAGGGCTAAAGTAACCCTGAGTCGTCTTCCAACGAACACGGAATTGCTTTTGAATATCTGACTCTTACGAATGCTATGCAATGCTTATGGATAAAAGTAATGTTTGGAGAATGTTTAAAGAACAAATAAGAAACTTAAAAACAGTTACGATGAAATAGGCTAATTCCACTGCTTTTCCAAGATAGATTCATCATCGGTTATTCATGGATAATTGTTCAATTGATTATTGTTTAAGTTTCAAATTAATTAAAGTACATTCTTAATTATTTTAAGGGCGATCATGCATTTAACCAAAGTAAATTCTCAATCAAATGCAAAACGTTTCTAGATTATTCACAATAATTTCAACCAAAGTACATTCTCAATCAAATTTTATTGTGTTTAATCATGTCTATTCTTAAATCTCCTAACCAAATTAAAAGCTAATCAATCAAAGTAAATTCTCAATTGATTATGGTTGAAATTATTACTAATCAACCAAAGTACATTCTCAATTGACAGTAAAAATCATTTAGTCATATGAAAGTTCCTAAATTAAATCAAAGTAAATTCTCAATTAAACCTAGAAACCCTAGAACTCATATAATCAATATGCATGTAGATTCAAACACATTATGATGCAAAAATATTTACTTTTAACAAGATAGAGAGATGAAAGATATAGAGAGAACAACTTAAATCAATAATCAAAGTAAACAATTGCATTAACTGAACGTAACCTCAGAATCCGTCATGGAATTACAGCAGAATAGCCCTAGATGCTTAGCTCTCCATGAATGGAGTTGAATACAAGATGAAAGAAAAGTGAGAGGAGTATGAGAGAATGAATTAAGTGAAGTCCCTTTTTCTGCCTCCCTTGGGTCTCTTTATATAGGCTTGATTGGGCTTGGACTCTGAATAGTTTGTTGATAAGATATTTTCTGTTGATATATTATATCTTTCAAATATTCATCAGATTAAAATCAGTTTTAAAGAATATTTGATAGATATTAACTCAATTATCTTATATCCTATATCTTCCAAATAACTAAAAGATTTAGAAAATGATAAAATTATTTGGAAGATATTTTTTGTTGATATTCCCAAATTAAATTCAACAACTGAATTTTATCTTTTAGATTTTCTGACTTTCCAAAATTGTACAAATACCCTGAAATTTCCTCAATTTGCACTTTAGCCCCTTCTGAATTTTCCAAATAAAATCTGATTTTGGGCCTTGAATTGCCATTTGGACCAATAAAACTTATATTATCAGCTGCACAAATAAACATTAGAACATCCAAGAATAATTTATGCACTAAAACTCACTTTTTACGTCTCTTTATTTTTCAAACCCAACAATTTCAATCATCACAAATTCACTTAAAATAAACTATTTAAGTCAAAATTTTGAATTTTAAAGCATAAATGTGGGCATAAATATGCACTCATCATGGGGTTGATAATCACTGTCAAATACTCATTCACATTTTTCTCCTAGTCAGCTTGTGTTATCTTAGGTACTTGGTCAAATTCTTCTATGTCCTTGATGCCTGAACTACGAACCGTATGGGTGGGTATTTATCAAAGGCACTCTGAAACTCAAGTCAGTAATCTAATCGATTGGGTATCATAGTAAAATCTTAAATTCGCAAAGAATGCAATCACCTAACTTATGATTGACAGAGCTGTAATCACGACCCAATACCTCACATAGGATTTAAGACCTCTCGGTTACACCCAAATAATTTTAACGGTATTACTAGTAGTAAAAAACCAAATTAATTCAATATCTAATATAAACAACCAAACTTTATTTCAATTCAACCAAAGTACGGTTCCAAACTTACAAACTTTAAACAATATAGTCTTCACCACTTAACAAAAGTTCAAAATTAAACTTACAAGTCTTACACAACATATTTTTCTAATATAAATTTATTCTTTTTACAAAAGTCCCTGAAAGTTTTTCCCAGCATGTCTCTCATCATCTCTAAGCTTTTTCAACCGCATTTGCAACATTATCTGCTTACGTGTAATATGAGTTATACGATCATAGCACAACCAAATAAGAGTAAGCTAACCATAACATACAATCATTAAACTTATTTATAATATATAATTCAATCATGTTTTATTACAATTTATAAACACAATTATCCCGATGTCATTAGTTCATTTTTCCTTAACTTCTTTTAAAATCATCCTTCTCATTTTCATAAACCTTACAGGTATATTGTGCTTACTCACGAAGCTTTATGGTCAGACCGTTCCCTGCCTGCTTCCTTAAGCCTTACCCGTATACTATGTTTTTTTTTCGAAGCCTTATGGTCAGACCGCTCTATGCCTACTTCTATAAGACTTATGAGTAATATGTTTATGTCAAATCCTTATGGTCAGACTACTCTCTGCTTGCTTTCATAAACCTTATGGTTTACTCTGCTCATATCAAGGTATCATGGTATAAACCAAATATACTACTCCCGGTAGTAAGCATAATTTCATAATTAATGATTGCTTATATTCACCCCAACATTTCCTAAAATCAACATATCATATCATCTCATCCACCTAACTCAATCATGTTCGTTCTCTAATCATAAATTGATAATAACCCATTTTTGTGTCAATATCCAAAATAAAATAAACCTATTGCTAGATATCATACTCTTCTTATAATCTTATCTTTCCCATAACGAGTACAAACTCAACACAATTTCACCAATCAAATGTTATAGATCAGCCAAAAAAAATTTTATGACATTACATAAAAATTTGTTCCTAGTATAAGTTCCACATTCAAGATCTAAACTGGTAAATTGAATCATAATTTACCTATAATCTTGGGTAAAAATTTCAGTTCGGTCTAACCATTAATAAAGTGAATTTTTGAAATTTTGTATCCGTAATTCAAGATCATAAAATTGAGATCCTTAATAAACACCACTTAGTTTAAAAAAAATTAAATAGTCAATATACATCAATAGGTTTTAGGAACTACATAACTAAATTTTAGGTTAATCTAACGGGTAACTATGTAGAGATTGAGATTTATACAACTCGAAAACATTATTCAATTTGGATGTTCTACTCTATCAAATATGCGGAATTAATTCCTCTAAGTACATACATGCAGTTACAAATCCGAGTGATCAAAATATAGTAATATATTTCTGAAATCATTTAACAAAATTTCCAACTTAATCTATTGGTAAAAGAAGGGGAATTTAGATTTTTTTTTTTTGAGATAATTTAGAGATAAAAATAAAGTGATGATCATGCTACCTAAAATTATAATATTATTTCCTCTAATTATAATTCTCAAATTAAAGATCCTAGCGGTCAAAGTTAATTTCTGTCTTATAAACTATATATTAAATTTCCTAGATTGATCTAACGGTAGACTAAGTAGCAATTAGAGTTTTACTAAGGTAGCCTCAAAAAATGGTAAACTTGATTATAGTTTACTTATTCAACATAATAAAATACATTCATCACAAATTTCTTAAAAAATGAATATATCACAAAATAAATTAACAATAATAAAATATCACTATAATGGGTCACCAGGGAAAAATCAAATGTTTGACTAATCAAACTCAACCTAAACGCCAGTGTTTAAGATTCCTCTATCATACCATAAAAAAATCCTTAATATAAATGTTTTGGGGAACTAAGAAGTTGAATCTGGCATAGCCGGTTAGACAACTTCTTATCCTTCCAGAAAAAAAAATGCAAGAGAAAAAGAAACACAATAAAAGTTCTGGGGAAACAAGAAGAAGAATTTGGCATAGTCGGTTAGACAACTTCTTATCCTTCCAAAAAAATGCAGCATAAGCATAATATCATTCTAAATCCATACAGAGAATCAAAATTCTAAACATATTTAAGATTTCAGATCATACGAAAACAAATGACTCAAGGTTAACTTCCCTTACCTGATTCTCGCTCCTTCCTGGATGAAGAGCACTTCTTCATAAGCACTTGCTACCTTCTTTACAACTCAGATTCTAGTCCTACTATCTCCTTATTTTCTATGAAAGTCTTGCTCAATTTCAGTCTCCTCCTCCCAAAACTTCATTTCTCACCCCTATTTATAGTTGAAGTTAGAGTTACTGTAGCAGTACTATAGTTGTACTACATTTTACTGTAGCAGTACTGTAGTTGTACTCTAATTCACTGTAGCAGTACTGTAGCTTGTACTACATTTTTCCTATAGCAGTACTGTAGCAACACATGATTCACGAGGTATTCTTATTGTAGCACTGTACATATTTCACTGTAGCACTATACATATTTTACTGTAGCATTTATACATAAAATTATTTTTTATTTCAAAAAAATCTAGTATCTTAATCACAACTATTTTCAAGGGTCTTACATCAGCCGCGTTATTCTCTGGTCGGGCGGTTTCTTACTTGCTCGTACGAGTATACAATACACTATTCTTCTTTTATTCTCTTTTTGAATCATATTCTATTTAAAAGCTTATCAAAAATATATTAGTTAGACAAAACCTTTGCCTTGATCATTGAGTCTTCTCAGTCTTGTCGTATGAAGCAACTGTTGGTTAAAGTCAACTTATCAAAGCAAAATTTCTTTTTCAATACTTTGCTAAAAGTAGGTGGTAAGTTTTCCTGACACGACTTTTGATGCAGAGAACATTCCGTGAATGTCTTCTTTCTTCCTAACGTCCACTTCTTATTTGTATAGGATAGAGCAGGTGTATGCTTGTAATAGGTAATCTGCACAAAGTAGAGTAGATATGCATGCAACAAATATGTCTTTCCTCTTATCACTTTTGTTGCTTTTAAACAACATTTAATGACATTTAATGCATGTTCAGAACAACAAAGTGTTTTATTTTTCTATTCTATCGTTCAGGTAGGATTTGATCATTTAAGCTTTGTACTAAGATACGAAGCAGTTGATGAAAACTTCACTGTTGGATGAAGTAGATTGTTTGGCACATGGTATTGTCTAGCCTATGTAAACGCTTTAGATTTTTCTCCATTCTATTCAACAAATGCGTTTAGCAACGTGTCTTCTAACATAATTTTTTGGACTAACAATTAAGACTTTTCAGCATGCTTTCTAAAACATATTTTGATATTTTTATCTACTAAGACATATTGAGAGTTTGTTTGGTTATCGTCTAACGATGTATAAAGTTTGCATTCAGCAAGACTCTCATTGACGCATTGATTTGGGAATTGTATAGTGGTGTGTCTTGTTCATATCTATGTGTTTCATTAAGGATTTTCCTAAGGTATTTCGGTTTCTCAGAATTTTCATAAATCACTTATGTTTTACCTATGTTGTTATTCTAACACTTGTCATATGCTTATTTCGTTTAATGTTTTTTGTTAAAGTTCAAAATACATGAGAGCATTTAGACAGTTCAGTCTTATAGACGATCTTGTCTTAACAAAAATGTTTGTGCAAGATCAAACAATCACCACTCCAAATATCTCCAAAGGTTCACCATACACCCTCAACTACTACCAATCGCTTGTCTTCTTCTCCCACTATTGTCGCTTGGATGGTACTTGCAAAAGATACTCCAAAACTTAAGTTAGATTGAGTTCAAAAAAGGTAGTATAAATGCAAGTGTAACCAACCTTATTCATTACCTAGACCACCTATTTATACTTTGTGTTGGGCTTTTACCTTTTTAGTTGGCCTAATAATGGCTCAATCATGGTGTAATCTTCGTTTAACGCTTAATTGATGCTTTATGTTGTTAATTATGTTTTTACCTTTAGCTAACGATGTCATTTGCCCAGTGATCGGTCCATTACCATAAACCAATCGATCCCTAAATGAAATACGGGTGACGTACTATACAAATATCATTAGAAGGAAATGGAAAAAGCTAACCAAGAATGATAATGATGGTTTTAGTGAAAAATGTTATATATAAAAAACTAAAATATTTCCTCGTTTCTTTAAAATCAATGTCTCCTCTAAAACCTAAATTCTCTTTATTTTCTCTAGATTTTCTTAATGATATTTTACTTTTTTTTTCTTTTTCAAAATTTAAGGGTGAGTAAGAAAGATTTATAGTAACTAAAAAAAAGTTATTAGCTTAAGTTTTGTGTTCTTTTTAGAATTTGAGTTATCTTCTCATTTTTATTTCCATGTGGGTATAAAAACTTTAGTGCATGAATAATCAATTGAGAAAAGATAAATCTCCTTAAATCTAAGTTCATAATGGTGTGGTTGTTTGTTGGATTTGGCCTTTTGGAAAAAAAAACTGGAGCGTTCCTAACTCAATTTTTTCTTTAAAGATCCTTTAAAGGGAACATTTTTGTCAAGTATAAAAATAATTTGAGATATGACTTATCAATGAATAGAATTGCAAGGAGGAATTTTGATGAAGTTTGGATTTAACATAAGTTAGACATTGTTGGGATTTTGGATTTTGTTTTGAGTGTAGGGTGAGCAACTCCACAAAACACACTTTCACTCTTTTACTCCTTAGTCGCAAGGATACTTGTATTCCTTCTAAGTCCAAATCTTCCTTTGTTAGCTTTCCAAACCAATTGGGAGGTACCTGCCAAAGGTACTCTGATGCTTAAGTTAGTAATTAATCCGGACAGGGTCAAAGCACAATCTTAAATTCGCAATAAATATGATCCCCTACCTCTTACCTTTGACCTCTATTTATAGTTTTTGAGATGGGCCTAAGATTAGTAGAATTTTAATCATGGCCCAATCTCAACCCATTGCACTGATTGATACTTACCCTTAATCTCAATTATTAGCGTTTCTTGAGAAGTACTTTGTTACTGGAATGGAATGTTCGACCTCCACTCAAGTGTGGCCGGATGGTCTTCTTCTTCGCTGCAAAAAAATTAGGGGTTGAAGCAAGTGAGATCAGCCGCTCCTCTTTGTTATGGTTGGTCATCCTTGTTGGAATTTATAATTGACATATTAACAATTAATGAGCAATAAACCCTTTAACATGAGTAGTTACTTTTCTTTAGTTTCAATAATTATAATTTGGCCCCTTCAACAAATTAAAATTATTGTTGGTCTCTACACAATATACTTTTCATGACAAATATAGCCTTAGCCATATTTACTTAATTAGATCACTTTATAAAGTTGGCTAATGAAATATAATAACCCTAACACATTTAATAATTGTTATATATACCTTGAGCATATCCAAAAGTCTCGTCCATTAATTATATCTGCATGTAATCGCAATAAAACCTGACAATGATCACTAATGTTGACAAAACCAAACGACATGGATTCATCATGAACTGTGTAGCATGAAAATCACGTGAAGGTGACCTATACATGTCTATTTTCAACTAGTCCTTACTTTATCTTAATGAGATCAATATAATAACTTTATCATATAGAGTATAATTTTCTAATAATAAACTAGAATGTATGCATACATGAAAACCAACGTAGAACACAAACACACAAAAGTGACTAACTCCTATTGAACCAAAGATTTCTCAAACTATGAAACATCCATATAAGCAATATGCTTTGAAAGACTTTGGGTGTAACAGCCTTATTAAGAGGATATACCATCAAGGAGTTTGTCCTTAATTGTTCTATGAAAATCCATCCACTTTGTACTCTTTCTTTAACAACTGATTTTAATGTCACAGTATAACCTAAGTGGTCTTTCAATTCCTTTCATAATACGTAGCCTTGTGACTAAAATCAACTGTATAGCTTGATTTGATGCCTTATAGGATGCTACAAATTCTGCAATCATAGTGGATAAAACTATAAGGGTTTGCTTGGTACTGAAGCAAGAAACCACACCACCAGTTGGCATGAAAATGTAACTTGAAGTGGATCTTAAACTATCTTGGCATCCTGTAAAATTGTCAGAATACTTAATGATCTCTAACTGGTCTGACCCTATATAGATGAGCTTATAAACCTTTGTTGTCTTAAAAAAAACCCTCATAAATTTATTGGCTACTTTCTAAAGATCTATTCATTAATTGCTTAAATATCTGCCTAAAAATTTCAACTATATATGCTACATACTTGGACATACATCAAACCCCTTATTGTTGAAACATAGGAAATCTTATGCATTTCTTGAATTTCTAAATTTCCTTTTGGGCATTGATTGAGACTAAACTTGTCTCCCTTAGCAACTGGAGAATCCCCTAATTTACTATCTTTCACGCTAAAAGTTTTATGAATGTCATCAACATACAAACTCTCTCCTTTTGAGTATAGTCCTTCGTCACAAGACAAACTTTATACCTGCCTATATTACTATTATAATCCCTTTTGGTCTTAAGTATTCATTTATTTCCGATGGGGTTCATACCTTCTGGTAACCGAACAAGTTTCCAAACATTATTCTTGCATAAATTTATACTCCTTGTAAAGCACATGTTTTTTATGATCCTGAGTTTGTTCTTATAGAGGTTCCAAACTTACTAGAGGTTTTAAACTTTACGAATCATATCACTTCCAATAATTCTTCCTCTAAACTTTATTATTCCCCCCAAAATCAATATCCTCAAAGAGTATTATGCTTAATATCATGCAATTTCATATTTAAGGATTCATAATAGGAAGTCGTTGTATGCAGAACATATAGATTATTATTTTCCAAAAGTGCATTGGTTTCAACAAAACTTGAATTTAAAAAAAAAACAATATGAATTCATTATTTCCAAACTAACATAATTAACAAAAATTGTTCAAATAAATAAATGAAATCAAATTCCGCCTATATAACAGTACAATGAAGTCTTTAAAAACCAAAATTAGAAAACTAATACAAAATAATAATCTAAAACATTTTATCACTTCCATCACTATCAATTTGACATCTCTAAATAGATCCATCTTTCAGAATCAATTGTCTTATGATAACTTAGACAACCCCTTCTTTGCTTGTCAAGCATGATATTTTGTATATTCCTTCTTCATGTGTCCAACTTTATTGCAAAAGAAACATTTATTAAATTTTTTTCGTTTCTTTTGTGATGGACCTTTAGGAGCATCACTATTAGGATTCTCAATTTTCTCTCTTTTGCCCTTGTCATTAAAGGTACTGGTTAAGTGAGCACTTTCTTCAATCCTTTCTTGCTTTAGTCTCTCCTCTTCTTGAACATAATATGAAATAAGCTAATTAAGAGACCATTTCTCCTTCTAACAGTTATATGAAGAGATATTATAATAAAATGTACAAGTAAGTCTTCCTGCAACTCAAGTTCCAACGCCTTAAGTTTTGAAGCAATGTTTGACATCTCCATAATGTCCAACTTTACTCTCTCACATTTCCTTTGTCTTGATACGTCATGGAAGCCAAGCTTTGAAGAAGTCAATAGCTTCCGCCTTTTCACTTTTCACAAAGCGTTTTTCAATCTCGGTAAGGAAATCTTTACCATTTGTAATTTCTTTAGATATAGTACCTCTCTAGACCTCCAAAATGTCGCACTTAATGACCATCAAACACATGTGATTTGAGTGATCCCACTTTTCATATTCTCTTCTCTTGTCAAAGGTACTTGAGTCCTTAAGAGAAGGAGGTTTCTTCATCCTTAACGCGAGGTCGAGATTCATGCAGCCAAGAATTATCTCTATGTTGTCTTTCTGATCCTTAAAATTTGTATCGTTGAGGATCAGAACTGAATTTAAGTTGGTATTGAATCCATCATAAATGTATTTTATACAAGAGAAACAAAGGAATTAAGCTCACATCGTAAAATCAATAATTATAAAAATATATTCAAATAATGGTTTATCCCATCTCAAGACACCTAATGCTCCACCAATATCAAGTCTTTGGACAGTAATATTAACTGCTAGAGGTATCTTGGTGTAATGATCAAAACTGATAATAAGAACATGTTCAATAACAAACCTAGCTTTAGATTAATTTTATCATTGACATATAAAAACCTTATAATTATCACACATTACTATCACATGTGCGTATACAATCTAGCCAAATATTAATTTTCCTTTGGGCCGACCAATACTCGCATGGATATGCATAAACACAAACATTCATGGCTTGTATTTTTTAATTATCAGTAGCTCGTTTAAAAATTATAAACAAGACCAAAATTGAATTTTACTTATTCCTAATTAATTATTAATTTTACTTTTATATATTTTTAATTAATTTTTTATTTTATTTTATTTTAGAAAACCATAAGAGTCCAAAATTAGATCCAAATCCATGTCACTCAAAATTGGATATATCAAAATGGATCATCCCTATAGAATGAGCCCGTGCTAGGTTTGAGTTTTAAAAATTCATAAAAGTCCAAAAAAACAAATCCGTTTAGATCCATATCCAGTTACAAAAAAAAAAAAACTCCCAAAATGGATCTACCTTATTGGACCATCCCAGATGTGCGTAATTGGACCTTCCCAAATTTGGTCTGGATCACTACTTGCAAGCCTCAAGTTACCACTGTCTGCAGGATTGCTCTTCACCGCGAGGTTGTCGCGAGAACGAGAAACTTCGTCGTTGCGCCACCTCTTACACTCCCGCGTTAATCTTCAAGCCGGCCGCATAACACTCTCGCATCGTCTTTTGATATGCCTGGACGATGCAAATGGTTCCCATGTCGAAAGGGTATTTCATCGTGAGATGTGGTGTGGAGACAATGACGCTGAAAGTATTGAGATAGGGACGCCCCAACAATGCGTTATAAGACGTATTGGCCTCCACAAATTCTCCTTTCCTTGCTATCTCGTCCAGTTCCCAAGTTTGTTCGGAGCTCCACGTATCCTCTTGTGTCTACCCGTTCTCCAATGAAGCATACAATTTATTCATTGTACGACACAATCAAATCCTCTGACAAGTCCATGCGTTGGAAGGTTTTCCAATATAAGTCGAGCTGCCATATGCGACTAGGACTTTGCTCACGCCATATCTTACTATTTCTGCTGTGATGACCATGGGATCATCCTGCTCCGGGTCAGGTGCATGGAAATCTGCATCTGTAAATGTGATTGACGGCAAGGTTCTATGAGGCTTGTCCACTAGATGAACCGACCAGAGAGGTCTTACGTGCTGCTTCCTGGTTGACAACGAGGATCCACCGCCGACAAATCCCCCGGAGATCATGTTGATATGATCACGCAACGGATGATCGCCACTCCTACTGCGGCTCCTACTTCTTATTCTCTCTGACCGAGGACTATAGTTCCCCCCGTACTAAGGGTGCCCACAGTATTCCTTCCTGTCAGGACTTCGTTGTGGACTCCTCTCTAGTCGCTCGACCAGTCGGTCGATATTTACGTACTTCTTCAATTGATTCGCGCAAATCAACTCTTCGATTTTGTCCCTAAGGGTCACACTCTCCTCTATGGTATGACCCATGTTTTTGTGGTAAAGACAATGTTTGTTGTCGTCTACATCAGGCGGCATTGTTAACTCCTCATTGGCAAGTGTACCAAATCTTTCAAGTAATATAAAATGGTAAGACCAAGTATCGTTTCCCAAGAGACTCGCGTAATACTAGTTAATTGCATTATTAACAACTCACATAGACTCAAGAATAACATATCAATTGAAAAACAAGTGCAAAGAAGATAAAATTTCAACTATACAAATTTGGACTTTAGTGTTTGAATACACTTAAGAATGGAGTAGAGTAGAAATTATATGAAATGACATTGCTAAAGTTAGGTTTCACCAATTCACTCTTGTGCATACACAATTTCATCTCCTTTCCATCAATTTACTAAAGTCAATCCAGAAAATTACTTCAACCCTAATCCCTTACGCGAAAGAGCCTAGCTTTTACCTATTAACTATCAATCCCTTGATTAATTAACAAGCAAAACCTGCATTAAGAACTAGGATCTAAGACAACATGTGAATCATCTTTCATCCCTAGAATCAATGAAACACAAGGACTCTTGTTTCAGTTCTAGGTTCCATCTTACGTCCCCATAACCCATGAAACCCCAAAATCAAGTCATGAACGTCCCCATTACATGCAAGCTTTAAGATTGGAAAAAAGAATACTAGCAATTGATAGAAAAGGCATATATATATATATATATATATATATATATATATATATATATATATATATTTAAATCATTTAACAATTACCCAAGATTCAAAGGTTGCAACTAACCCTAACAAGATGGGTTTGGTTCTCTATTTCCATGGAGAGCCTTTAAGCTTACAAAATGGCCATGGAAGGAGAAAAAGAACCCAAAGAGGAAGAAGGGAGTGTTCCCACAAACCCTAGCAGCCCTCCAAGCTCTCCTCTGAGTGAAATCGAGCCTCCAAACCACCAAAGAACCAAACCCCTTCTCGTTTTAGGGTTAAATAAGCTCAATCTGCCACATAAGCGAAAGTGGCGCTCAGCGCCCGTTAGGGGGCGCCCAAATGAGTTATCAAGGCAAATAGCGCTCAGCGCCCCTAGAGGGGCGTCCGGGCGCGAAATTCTGACAACATAATGGCACTTACGCGCCACTAGAGGGGCGCCCGCACGCAAGATTCTGGCAACATTACTTCGTTCTCCCATTTTGAGCATATTTGCTTCATTTTGTGGATGGTTCAGCTCTATACATTAGTGGAGGTTCTTCCAGGCACAGTTTTACGTGCAAAATAAGGGGATTAATGATGAATTTATATCAGTATAGCCCAAAATATAAATAAACATTAAAACAAGATAAAAGAGAATATTTAAGCAAGCAATAAGCTAAGGGAGAGTTGATTTTGTCTGTAAAATGAACCTCAGATAATTGTTAGAATTACCGTTATAAGGCGTTGGGCGCCCCTTTGACATGAGAATTAGCTCTACGCTTAGAGCTTCCTGCAATATCTTAGCTCGGGGCGTGTTCAACGGGGTGTACTGTTGGAAATGCAACCCCCAAGGAAGTTCCTTTGACCTTGATCCTCCTGGCCTCTCTCTGAAACCGCTAGGTTTCTTGTACTTTTCCTATTTTTTTTCCCGCTGCTTCCTGATTTTGCTTCTTGCGAGCCTCTCTCATTTCCTTCACTCTTATGTTCTTCATCGCCTACTCCCTCAACTCCTCCATTATTTTCGACAGTGGCCGACAAATTCTATCAACGAATGGTCCTAGCTTGAGGGTCGGTAGTACGTATTGGAGGGCAAACTCAAGATTGAGGCCTTTCACCCACCATACGGTATTTTATATCGGTCCATGAACATTTTTAACAACTCCTCCTTTCTTGTTTGAGATTCACGAAGGAGAAGGCGGTTTGGTGATGACAAATTTATGAACACCGAAAAATGGCGCCAAAGACTTGTTTAACCCTCGGCAAGTGTGACCGAATCGTATCAAGTAATAAACTCAGTAAGACAAGTATCGTTCTCCCAAAGGACTCATGGCCTAGTTAGTTATATGATTTCTTGATTATTTAAGACTTGAGAACAAATTGTTATAAGTTTCAAATGCAAAAGACAAAAAGTAAACATGTATGCATGTGATGATCAATGGGAAAGAAGAACACAAACACTGAACGAATTATATGGATGAGTATGTTGTTGGGGTAATCAATTTCATCTTATCCACTTTCATATATTTTAGGAATTCATCATTCTTTTCATCAATGTTAATGTCACTCTCTAAATTACCTTAAACCCGATGTCTCGGCGAAGAAAGTCTATCCTTAATTATGAGTTCATACAATATCTAGCATCCCTAATAATTAATTCTGAAGCACAGAAGCTTAAAGGCAACCAACCCTCATATCCCTATGTCTAGGCAATACTGCTTTTGGGAGAATTTCCCTAGTTCTAAATTTTCCCGTATGTGTCCATATCGACAAAACCAATAATCATGACATCAAATGAGTTAAACAATGCATGCTTTGAGCAAAGAAGAAAAACCCTAACTAATGATGAAACAAAGCATGTGTCAGCACCTAATTTCGTCCGGATTGATTTTAATAGATTTATTTTATTTTCATTTTACTTTATTTTATGTTATTTTCTTTCATTTTTATTTTTAATTTATATTTTAATTTTACCTTCTTATTTATTTATTTATTTATTTTATTATTATTATATATATATATATATATATATATATATATATATATATATATGTGTGTGTGTGTGTGTGTGTATATATATATTAGTTATTTAATTTTATTTGAAAACGAAAAAAAGAAGAAAAAGGAAAAGAAAAAAGAAAAAGCAAGGTCAACCCCTTCCTTTATCATAAAACAGCAGTATGCATTCAGAAAAAGCAAGGAAGCAGCGTTTGACAGAAAGCAATGCTTAAAATGGACGTTCACAATGGCAGTAGCAAAAGGCAGACCCCTCTTCCTATAATTCTCTACTGAGGACTAGAAATATACATCAAAAAGAGAAGGTTTTTTTTCTGAAAGCGAGCTTCTGCCAGATACAGTGAACATGAAGAAAAGAAAAAAACAAAAGGGAAATCCCACGCCAGAAGATATCCCAGAGCGTGCAGGATGCAGGGCGGAGAGGAGTTTGGGGGGTTTGGCTTTTGAAAAGAGTTTTCATCATAGTCATTAAGGAGAGGTCACAGGGGAGAGAGGGGGGATCATCAGGATTTTAGAGAGAGAACTCACCATAAGAGATTGGGAGACTTACTCTCATCAGGGAGCACCGGACCTAGTAATCAAGAGGAGACCCATCCGAACGAATTCACCTTCAACATTCTTACGCTGGGAAGAGGGTGAGACAGCCAAAGAGAAAGTCACTTGAAGAGGACGGAGAGAACTAGAACCAAAAGAACGATTTTCGCTTGAAGCTGCAAAGGTAAGTTTCTCTGTCTGAGCTCTTGGCTTTGCCTTATGTGGATGCATGCCCTCTGTAGTGTCTCTGGATACGAACGAGTGATGTTGGGTATGAATGAATGATAGTGTCTGTTGGATATGTATGAATATATATGAAGGACGTTTAGTTAGTCGTTTGCTTCTTTACTAATCAAAACTGCACCCCATATGTATTTTCAACAAAATTTATCAAATACAAATGACAATAGAAGATGAGTATACATTCCCCCTACGTCTGAGACTTTAATCTCCTCTACTTGCACCCAGAAAACATGTAATAAAAAAGCAAACGGAGGTAGCACTGTTAGCAAATAGCGCTGTTAGCAAACAGAATAAACAGCCCGAGTCACAGCTTCATGCCAATACACTCAAAGCATTCACCTCCTCAGAATTTCCTTACATCACGGAAACCTATCATTCCCAACCTTCATCCTCATTCACTCATTTTCCTAACCTCTGCCTCCACCACGTTTTCTAACACAATCATCATTCACACTCCCTCACGCTACCATTCTTCTTCTAATATGATCAGGATTTGGAATCCTCTCCAAGCAACTCAACAATAATATTACAAACCTAACCCCTTCCTTGAACTTCTCCTCAACGTCATCTTCTACTACAATAACAACAACAACATCTCCAGCACCCGTGATAACCTCCAACACCCATCATCATCAACCCCAAATCAATTCACAGAGCCTAAAATATCAGACAATCCTAAACCAATCAATAAAAAAAAAAAGGGAAGATTGGAAGGAGGAGAGTGGTGCCGCGGCGGCTTGCGATGGTTGGCCTCACTGGGGGTGGTGTCGGCATGGCACGGAGGGGCGAGAGTCCCTCTCTCGCAGGCAAAGAGGTGGAGAAGAGAAGGAGCTGATTGGAGCTTGGGCCGACACGGGCTCTGGCGGTGCGTGACGCCACGGAGGAGGAAGCAGTGGTGTGGACTAGAACAGAGGCTGGGTCGCGGCGGCCAGTTAGACAGACGCTGGCATAGGCGGCGGTGAGCCTACGGAGAGAGTAAGAGACCTTGGGTCTCTGGAGAGAGGGTGAGCTGAGGGAGTGAGCTTACGGGAGAGTGTTGGATTTGAGTGGGTGAGGAATGGAAGGGAAGATGTCGAACCCCTAGGGGATTCTAGGTTAGAAACCACCCGGGTGGGCCAAACCTAGAAATAAACGCACGTTATTAAGCCCTTTTCGAACGTTCGTCATCTGCCTCCTCTCCAAACGTCCGTCCTGCCACTTCTTGGACGGACCGTTTGGTGACCGTTTCCCCCTACGTCCGCTCGTCATTCCCCCCAACGAACGCTCGTCATCCACCCTCCTGTACTCAACGTCCGTTTGTCATCTCCCACAACGAACGCTCGTCACCGACGAACGCTCGTCATTCAGCCTCCTTTCCCAATGAACGCTCGTCACCAACGAACGCTCGTAATTCAGCCTCCTTTTCTCAACGTCCGCTCGTCATTCAGCATCAATTCCCAACGTCCGTTCGTCATCTCATCCAATGAACGCTCGTCATCCACCCTCCTGTACTCAACGTCCGTTCGTCATCTACCACAACGAGCGCTCGTCACCAACGAACACTCGTCATTCAGCCTCCTCTCCCAACGAACGCTCGTCACCAACGAACGCTCGTCATTCAGCCTCCTTTTCTCAACGTCCGCTCGTCATTCAGCATAAATTCCCAACGTCCGTTCGTCATCTCATCCAATGAACGCTCGTCATCCAGGCTCCTTTTCTCAACGTACGTTCGTCAACTCTCCCCAACGAGCGCTCGTCATTCAGCATCCATTCCCAACGTCCGCTCGTCAACTCTCTCCAACGAGCGCTCGTTATTCTGAATCCTTTACCAACGTACGTTCAGCCACTTCCACGGACTGTACGGTTGCCTGCGACGGACCGTTCGGCACCCCTTTTCTCGGGCCCCTATTTTTTTTGCTTTATTCTTATTTACTTATTTGTTTTTCTTATTTTTTTTGTTTTGTTGTTTATCTTATTTCATTTGTTTTATTTATTTATTTATTTTATTTTTATTTATGTATTTATTTTTATTGTCTTATTTTATTTTATTTTATTTTGTTCTATCTATTTATTCTAGATATCTATTTATCCTAAAATATATATTAAACAATGCAATATTTATAGTTTAAATAAAAGAATTTACAAAAAATACGTTTAAAGGTTTAAGCACACGTGTGACCGCTCGCGTCGTCCTTGTGCTAAAAACCTTTTATTCTTTCTTATAAAATATTACAAAAAATACGTTTAAAGGTTTAAGCACACGTGTGACCGCTCGCGTCGTCCTTGTGCTAAAAACCTTTTATTTTTTCTTATAAAAAGTTACAAAAAATACGTTTAAGGGTTTAAGCACACGTGTGACCGCTCGCGTCGTCCTTGTGCTAAAAACCTTTTATTCTTTCTTATAAAAGTTACAAAAAATACGTTTAAGGGTTTAAGCACACGTGTGACCGCTCGCGTCGTCCTTGTGCTAAAAACCTTTTATTCTTTCTTATAAAAAATTACAAAAAATACGTTTAAAGGTTTAAGCACACGGGTGACCGCTCGCGTCGTCCTTGTGCTAAAAACCTTTTATTCTTTCTTATAAAAGTTACAAAAAAAATACGTTTAAAGGTTTAAGCACACGTGTGACCGCTCGCGTCGTCCTTGTGCTAAAAACTTCTTCTTCTTTCTTAAATAAAATTACAAAAAATACGTTTTGAAGGTTAAGCACACGTGTGACCGCTCGCGTCGTCCTTACGCTAAAACCTTTTCTTCTTTCTTAAATAAAAATTACAAAAATGTTAAAGGTTGAGCACACGTGTGATCGCACGCATCGTCCTTGTGCTAAATACCTTTTCCGTTTATTTTATAAAAATATCAAAAATATAAAATCTTCAAAAACTAAAAACATCACTTTCAAGCAAACAAACAATATCTCTCAGCCAGAACTACGTGATCCTTGATTCTCCATCAAAAGTGGAGATACGTAGGAGCAGGGCTAGACCTTGTCAGGTTCACTTCCCAAAAATCCAAAATCATTTCAAAACAAATTTTCAAACAATTTCCAAACAAATTTCTCAAACAGTTTCTAAAAGAACTACGTAACCCTGATTTCTCATTTTGAATGAGAATACGTAGGAGCAAGGTCAATCCTTGTCGGGCCCAAAAAAACTAAAAAATATATTTTGTTTATTTAGAATTTTATTTTAGGGTATAGTTAAACATTTTGAAAACCACATCATACTCGCACATTTAGTTAAAGGTACTGCCTTAGGGCAGGCGTTGTAGGGTGATAACACCTTCCCTACACGTAACCGACTCCCGAACCTAGAATCTGGTTCTTGTAGACCATGCCTTATCCTTTTTATGGTTTTTCCGTAGTTTCCCATAATAAACTATGGTGGCGACTCCAAAATCTCTTTTCAAAACCCGTTTCTTTTTGGATCGTCGTCCCGTCGCGATTCCGGTTGCGACAGCATGTATCATAAATATGATGTTTAAACACAAAATTCCATATATGAGAGCTTCAAAAGATTACATTGATTCCCCAACAAGAACAGTTTAGTTCACCATATTCATGGTGAAACTAGATGAAATACAATGAAATAGTGAAAGATAGAACCCTAAAAAGTTGAGTAGGTAGCCTTAGCATCCAAAATCTTCCTCCAAGGGGTGGAAAGGTGTGTGTTTGCTTCGTACTCTGCCAAAGATACAAACCCTAAGAAGTCCTAAATCTTATATACTATTCTAAAATTTACATAAAAGTATGCCCAAGCCCAAAATAATGGCGCTCAGCGGTAAACTACCGCTTAACGGTAAGTGCGTGTGTTGAATTCTTCCCCTCAGCTGCACTTTCACCCCTCAACGGAGCCAACGGGTGTTCATTAGTGCCGCTCAGCGGTAAAATGGCACTGAGCGGTACTTGCGGCTTCTCTTCTTTTGCACTTTTTGAGTTCTTTTCTGATTCCATCTCTATGCTTCTTCACTTCTTTCATCAAATTCACCTTAAAACCTGCATAAAACACTGAAATCAAGCATAAACCTTTATTTCCAAAAATATAAACAAAAGCATGATTCCAAACTAGTTTCTAAGTGTTAAAGGTTGCTTTTAGTATCAATTTTAAGCATGAAAATAACAGTTTTTCAACTGTTATGATTAGGTCTTGGGCCTAACTTGTTGCGAACTGATGCCCGAACATACGTTTGATGCTTGCAAAATTTTCGATCGAATTGGGTGACAAAGATTTGAACCACTCTAATGCTTCTCTTTCCAAAGACAGGGAGAAGGTGTGACACCAGATGACATCATTACTAGTGCGGAATGTCATTCGGTTGGTAAACATTTCTGTGTGGTCCTCCGGTTCTGTGGATCAGTCGTACATCTTCAAATTGGAGGGAGCGAACTGCTCCAAGATGTGGACTTCCATTATAGTTGGGACGAATGGCAGCATACCAGTCGTATGCTCCGTCTTTACTGTATGGTGCTCTCTACTAAAGGCGGTACACTCCTCTAAGGTAGTCTTCGTCTCACTTTCTCTAACCTTTGTGCAAGTGGTTTGACTAGTACCGACCAGTAAGGAGTTCCCTTCGATCTGTTCCACGTGGACGGTCTTGTCTCCTTCTTCAGTTGCCTTCTTCGTGCCAGCCCTTACATCATTCTCAGCTCCGAGGGTAGTCAGCGCTCCTTCGTAACGTTGTTGCATCTCTTCCATCCACTGCTGAAGTATTTTGATCATCTCAACTGAGTCTTCTAAGCTCATGTTTCTCGTGGTCACAATTGGGTCTTCTAAATCGTTCGACCCCGCGGTAGGTGCCAAAATGCTTCGGGTGTAGGGTTAAGAAACTCCACAAAACACACATTCACGCTTTTACTCCTTAGTCGCAAGGGTACCTATATTCTTTCTAAGTCCAAATCTTCTTTCATCAGCTTTCCAAACCGATCGGGGTACTTGTCAAAGGTACTTCAATGCTTAAGTCAGTAATTAATCCGGACGGGGTCAGAGCAAAGTCTTAAATTCATAATAAATGTGATCCCCTACCTCTTACCTTTGACCTCTATTTATAGTTTTTTAGATAAACCTAAAATTAGTAGAATTGTAATCACGGTCCAATCTCAGTTTATTACACTAATTGATACGTACCCTTAATCTCGATTCTTAACGTTTCTTAAGAAGTACTTTGTTACTGGGATGGTCCGTTCCACCTCCACTCAAGCGTGATGGGATGATCTTCATATTCAGAGCAAACAAATTGGGGTTAAAGCAAGCGAGACTGACTACTCCTCTTTATTATGGTTGACCATTCGATCGTACAATACATATTTGTTAATAACACAAGAAAAATATTGGGATCTAAACTTGAGATTATTTGAGTTCAATTTTAACATTGAGCTAAAGTTTGGATTGTTAAAAATGTTTTAATTTGAAAAATGTTTTTGAAAAGTTCAATATTTTAATTCTAAATTTGTTAAATGATATTATTAACATCAATTATTCTTATTTGAAGAATTATTAGTTTTGAAAATATATGGATTAAATTGATTTTGTTTTATTTCCTGTACACTTATAAAAAATATTTTTTCCTTTTATAAGGACACTATTTTCTCACGCACATATATAATTTAAAAAAATCTTCAGAACTATTCATTAATTTATTTAAACTCAACCATTGATGGAAAATCACATGTTTTTGGGGGATGAAATTCACTGTTCTGACTTTTATGCATAAACTATTACACATATATACAGTTTGCAGATTTTAATTTTCCTGAAAACCATGTGAAAAAATAATAAATAAAAGCCACGTTTATTGTGATACGGCTCTGCAAAGTGGAGTCTGTACCATCACTCCACCAACCAGAATCAGTCCTATTATTTTGAAAAGGAAATAAAAATGAAAGACACCAATCAATCATAGAGTTTGATTTTTTGGATGATAAAATTGGCCAAATGAGACAGAGAAAACAGAGGAACCTCAGGTTAAGAAAGAAACCTATTTCTTATCTTTGTGTCTGCAATTTTCAACATTTATCTAATAATAATAATAATCGTCATCATGCTATTGCTACTACCATTTTCTGAATCCATTTCCAAATATGATCTATTAAAATACACAACATATATGTCTTATTAATTATTAATTTATTATTATGGATCTAATCTAATTAATGATAGTAATAGTAATCAATAACTAGGAGTTGAAGAGAGAGAACGCTACGGCACTGTGTGTTTCTACGCAACCTTTTTTCTCCAATGGCGTCTCTCTTCCAATGCCACCATACCCTTCACCCCTTTCTTCATCTCGGCTTCTCCTAATATGTGAGTGCTTCGCTTTTTCTCTCTCTGGAGTTCCTCTGTTGCAACCCACATGATAAAAATTTGTTCTTGATTCCTAGATCCCATGTTCATGTTGCGGCGATGATGTTTTCTCTTTTTTGGAAGATTAAGGTGTATTAGTTTGTTGTTGATTGGTTGAAAACCCGTATGATCTGTGTATTCAATTGATTTTTCTTTCTTGGGGCTGTGTATATCTGCATTGTAGTTGGAATTTGCTTGTTGATGACGTTGGCATGCTACTATGTGGACATGCTTGCTGATTGTTGTTTTTGCGTAATCAGAGTGATCCATGATTCTGGCTTTGCTTGGTTGACGCCGATGGGGTTCGTTTTCTCTGGTGATGATCACTAGGTGATGCTGTGAGTTAGATGGTTTGCTCTTTATCTCATATGTTCGTGGAATTTTCTATTTGAAGAGAGACAGAGAGAAGAGAGACAGAGAGAAGTGTGTTTGACAAGTAGTGGATTTTTCTTGGAAATTATCTTTTTTGTGGTAAAGATATGTTCTTGGGTGGAGGGGGGTATTTGGTTTGGAATTATTTTTTTTACTTAGGGTAGGATGGATTTGCAGAACAACATGCAGCCTGAATTGGGCAAATTGGAACAAATTGTTTATCAATTTCTTTTGAAGTGCTTGCACATCATTTTGGACTCAAGGGTACCTTTTTTACGCCCCCATGATAGAAGTGGTGATTTGTCCATAGGTTCTCGTGTGAGAAGGAGTGACAAGTGGTTTAACTTGGCATTAGGTGATAGGCCTTCTGCTCTGGATAACTTGAACTTCTGGCACAGGAATTTGATGGATCCAATGATAATTGACATTATACTAGTTCATGATGTGGCTGGTTCTTCTGTTGAGACAGTCATAGAGAGGTGGGTTGTTCAGTATGATTGTCCCCGTGTAGTGGCTCCTCAAACAGGTGACATTACTAGCTCTTACAAGAAGACATACCAGAAGTCAATAGTACTTTTCCGAGCTCTTTACTCTCAGATGAGGCTTCTCCCTGCTTATAAGATATTCAGGCAGTTAAGCACATATAGTCATAGTTGTAATTTTGATATTGTTTACAAGGTGTCTTCATTTAGCGATCCTTTCTCTAGGGCAGAAGGGGGAATGATGGAAGAATATAATTTCACTCCTATTGAGGCTCTTCCTGGTCGCCTTTGTATATCTGTGACCTTCAGAACTGTGCTATCTGAGTTCAACCTTGAGTGTTCAGCATCATTGCCAACCAAAATAATCACTGATTATGTTGGAAGCCCCAGTACTGACCCCTTGAGGTCTTTCCCTGTCTCGGATAAGGGTGTTGGGGCCACTTCCTTTCCATTAAGAGGGATAGCACCACCATCTTCTTCACCACTTGATCGTCCTCATAGCTGGACTAGTGGTTTCCATAGAGCAGCACATTTTGTACAGAATCATCCTTATGTTGGTTCCCCACCAGTGTATCGAGGTTCTTCCAAGCCGAATGACTATCCATCCCCACCTATTGATAATTATGGTGTCAGATTACCCAACCAACGAATGTTGAATCAGCAAAGATCTACTAGTTATGATGAGTATCAACTTTCTCCTCCTTTCTCATCTTCACCATCTCCATCGCCACCTACATACTTCTATGCTAGCAATCCAATACAAACTCACATACGCTCTGAAACCGCCCCTGTAACTATACCTCATCCAGTAATAGGAAGAAGCACTAGAAATCTTTCTCCTAATTTTTCAGATCCTAGTCGAAATTCTCTGCCCCCTTTATCTCCCAGAAGGAATGATGGTTCATTCCAAGAGTCTCCATCTGGAATCAGGTCACTCAGGAAATTAGAAGCTTCAAGGACTGGTCATAAGGTAACATTGTTCCTTCATTGCTACTCATGTAGTTAAATTCAAATCTGTTTTATCTGTTTGACAAGCCTTGTATTTGCTCCTTAGTTTGTCAGAGACAGTAAGGATGATTCAGGGAGGTTCTCAGCATTGTTGTCCTCAAGTGGCTCACCACGCATTGGATTTTCAAGAACCTCAAGTAGATTATCATTTCAGGATGAGTTGGATGATGGTGACTTTTCCTGTCCTTTTGATGTTGATGATGTTGATGCACCAGATGTCCAATCCAGGTACATTGATAGACTTTGTCTCTCAATTAAAGTCGTGGGCATCTATAATTGGACAATGAATACATTGATATGATCAGTGTTATACTTTTAGCATAGGTCCTTGGTCAATGATAATTTCAGGGAAGCCTCCTAAAATCAATCTATAATGTTTAAAATCATTCTTGGTTGTTAAAGATTATAATGGATGTGTTACTTAGCCACATTAGAAGTTAGTTTAATGTGCTTACATGTTCAGAATGGTAAAAGAAATTCCACATTTTCAGGAATGATATTTGGAGTTCTAGACATGTGTATTTGATGGCCAAGGACCCTATCTATTGATATTCCATGGAATGCTAATGAATAAGAAGTAGACAAAAGATTATTTGATATAATGGATTTGTTATGTAGAGCTTCGTAGATATGTTTCCTAATCATTATTTCTGAGATTCTAATAGCTTTTTATATTAAGATTTAATCAATTAATAGAGAAGAGAAGTTCATATGCGGAAAGCATCATTGATTTATTTTACATCTCCATGTTAATTTGAACAAGTGATCTATGTTAGCCTATAAACTCCAATCCTTTGCATCAAGGAGTTAAGAGACCAGAAAGACTTCATCATTGTAAAGAGCTTAATTCCTATAGCGGGATCCAGAAGAAAAAATATGCATGATAAATGATTGTCGTGGTTGCATTTACTTTTTCATATGTTAGTACCAGGGTGGCGAGTCACTGCATTGCTACATTTTCTTGTTCTTGCTATGCAATAAAATTTATCATGAGGGGTTCTACTTTGGCAACCTTTAGAGGGTTGGTTTGCTATAGGAACATGTAGTTGCATTTTATTTATCCTGCTACTAAAGCGGTCCTAAAGTTCTACTTTTTATACCATTATTGATCCATCCTTTTGGCTTTTGGGAACGGATGATCACTTGTTGGATTATATTTTGCATTGCTATGGTAATTTGGCTATTCTCCATTAGTATGGGCAAAAGGCCATGTCAATTCTACTTAAGCCCTTGTTAGAAGTTTGAGGGGAATACTGTTTTAGCATATTATGATTTTGACCAACTCTTCTAGTGCTTATGTAAATAGTTATGATTTGTGTTTTATCATCTGATTATGTTATTTCACCCAACCTTTTTGTTCATTTTATGCATAAACAGTCAGAATGTGGGTGGGAAGAGTGCAGCAGAGATAACTTCAACATCACTCCCAATTGGAAAAAAATCACAAGATGCTGCTGTTGGTGTTCTTGTGCACATGCTGAGGACTGCGCCTCCATTGCGCCAAGATCCAAGCTGCTATTCATCCCATTCCCCAAAGGCTGAACTTGATGGAGGAGTTGCCACTGCTTCTGGTTTCTTCATGCCTCGAAAGACAGCAGATGCACTTGAAGAGCTCAGGGGTTACAGAGAGATGAGAGACCTTCTTCTTTCCAAGAGTGGCACCAGGATCCTGAACAAGCATAAAGCTTGAGCATGCTAAATTACTGGGTTCATCATCAAGGTTATAAAATAGTTGAGGGGGTGATGCTGACTAAAGAGTGTTACTAATCAATTACAGTTATACACAGCAACAAACAGTTCTTTTGGGAAGAGAATGATCCAATGGATTTGTGTACATATCCTGACTGAATGTTGGTTGGCTAGAAACACCATTTTTATTATAATCACTAAAATTATGCTAATTTTCTCTCAGTCCTTATAGACATTGTAGTTATGAAATGAGGAACTTGCATAACTATTGTGTTTGGCAATGACAAAGGCTGGAAAAAGAATGTTACTGCTGTTTTGAAAGAAAAGGTTGCTGAATTTCTTTGTAAAGATGCATGCAGGCAAACACTGCTTTGAATGTATATTGACTTTTCTTTATAAGTTTTGTGATGTTTTTCTTCTCTCAAGATCTTATTATTTGATTATATAAGCTGATTAATATATTGAAATTATCTTATAATAATTGTAAAGGTTTAATTTCTATGTAGGGTAATGTCATCATGAAAGAAATCAAGGAAGATATGTTCACTGTAGTTGTATCAAAATTTCCTTGTACGTGGCAAGATTAAAGCCAGAAGTTTCATGGTAAATATCTTAAGCTGAAGCGTAAGATGTTTTGGATGAATACAATGATGTTCTTGGACAATGCCCTCACCACACGTCGTTTTGTGGCATCATATCGTATTATTGTCTAAGAAGGAATTATTGTAACAAGATTGTCTTACACCATACGTGTTCTGTGACATCAATTCTGCTGTTTTCGTAAGGTGTTATTTTCAAAAAATTGGCTTTTAGTAAACGCTTTTGCACGTGGATCATTGCCATGGAAGACTTTAATAACAAGTCCACACATTACCATTTCAAAAAACTAAAGTTTTTACATAAAATAAATATGTAATGGTAATTATTCTAATTAATTTTAGAGCCAAAAATTAAATCTAATTTGTGAACAGGAGTTGATAAAATGAGAAACTTCAATGTTTTTCATCTACAAGTTTAGATAAAACCTTATTCCTTTATATTACTACATCAAAACATGAAGCTCACCCAACTTCTTCTTGTTTTTTTCAAAATTTTTGTCTATGTTGCCCACCAACTAATAGACTCCCCAACAAAATTTCTATTACACTACTTTCATTTCATCCATTCATATGCATTCATGCACATATATATTTTAAAATTTAGTTTTCAATTTTTTTTACTTATTTAACACGTAAAAATAACTCCTTACATATACAAGAAAAGCATATTAACTGTTACGATAAAAAAATAAATCAAAGAATCAAAATGAAAAATGTAAAAATAGATAAAAAGAAATTAAAAGAGTCAACTTAATAGAGACAAAAGATACAGATTAATATTTTCTCAAAAACTTTAAATTATAATTATATACTTAATTAAATAACTTGTTAAAAAATTATTTAATACTAAAAACAAAATCGAGGAATACTAAACTTATTTAAACAAAAACGAAACAATATCAAAATAAAATTTAATTTCCATGCACTTTTTAGACTTTTAAATTATCAAGTAATTATTATAAAAAGTAAAAAAATCATAGAGTTTAATTGTTAGTTCAACCTAAAAACTACAGATGATATATTTTAAACATAAATGTCCTTTTAGTTTATATTATAAATCGAAATGATAATTTATTTATACCTATATATATAAAAGAGATTTTTTTTTCGTGTCCACATTTATTTTTCAATTTTATATTTTATATAATTTTTTAAAACTAAAATGACTATTTTATCAATTTTATCTTTTAAAGAACTATTTTTTTAATTTAATTGTTTTTTTATTTGACAAGTTTTTTAAATTTAAATTTTTTAATTATAAACTGCCTAAATAAAAAATTTACATTAAAATTATAAAAAATATTTATATTTAATTTTATTATAATAATAATAATAATAATTTTATTATCGTAAACAAAGTTAACCCACTTTTATATATATATATATATATATATATATATATATATATATATATATATATATAAATATATACATATATGTATATACATATGTGTATATATGTGTACATATGTATATATATATATATATATATATATATATATATATATATATATATATATATATATATATATATATATATATATATATATATATATATATATATATATATATATATATATATAGTTTAGAGAATTTTAAGATATGTTAATTCATGTAATTATCTATAATAAAATAGATTTAGTAATTATGTATTGGAGAATAATGTTTTTCATATTTTCAATTTAAAATTATTGTTAATATAACTTTTATAATAATCCTTAAGATTTTAAACTAATTTATCATATGATTATTTTTAATTGGACGAGGATATAAAGTTATTATAAGTTTTCTTAAGAAAATAATTTTATTTATGTATTAGTTATGAGAAATCTATAGCAAAGAGATCTATAACCAAAGTTATGGCTAAGAGGATATAAGAAGACTACACCTCCTCTAAGTATAACAAGCCCAATATCCATAAAGGTTCAACTACATGCTCAAAAATAACTTTAAAAAGTTTTGTGAAAGAGTATTGACTTTCTTTTACTAGGAAAGATTTTCTACTTAAGCAATCTAAATTATTCACTTCTCTTTTCTAAAAGAGAACTCAAGAAGCTTGTTATTTACTTTTTTTTTTCTTAAAATTTCTTAGAAAGACCTTAGTTTAAAAGCTAAATCCTAAAATAAATAAATAAAATTAGTCTTATTTAGGCAACCTTCTCTACATAGTGTAAGTGAGTCTAAGCATTCAATTAATAGTTTATAACAAGTTTCTCAACCGCTCAAATCACTTGAATTATGGAAATAGCAAGAGGTAATACAAAAAGTAAAAGATTAAATTGAAATAGGCATCCAACTTTCCATCTTAAAAAGAGATTAGAATTTTGAGATTAAGGAATGAGAAAATTCAAAAAGAAAATAAAAAATGGGAGTAACTCTAGTGAGGGGTTTAGGAGTAATGAGACTATCAACCAGGAAGAGGGAGGGTTAAGATTAGGAGATTACTATCAACAACCTTCTCATATTAGAAGATAAAGAAGAAAACTTACTCTTAAGGAGTCTAGAGATGACCTACCATACCTCCAAGAAAAAGATGATGTAAAGGCCTATTTAGACTGAGAAATGAAGGTGGACTAACTTTTTGCATGCGACCAACTAAGAGAAGAAAGAAAAGTGTCTCTAGCTACCCTAAGCTTCCTAGGATATGCAATGTATTGGTGGATCTCTCTAGCCCAAGAAAGAGTATGAAGTAATGGTCCTCTAATTGAGTAATATTGGAATGATCTTAAGTTTACCCTTAGGAGGAAGCAAATCCTCTTCAACTACAATAGAGAGCTTATGGACAAACTTCAAAGACTCCAACAAATACTATGTTTATAGAATAATATAGGAAGAAAATGGAATTTCACGTTATGAGGGCGAGAATAATTGAGGAGGAGACTATTACTATAACTAGATTCTTAAGTGGCTTGAATGTTGATATAAGAGATAAAGTTGAGCTTCTACCTTATAAAAATTTAAATGATTTAGTATTAATGTACATGAAAGTAGAACAACAATATTTAAGAAAATTTTTTTCTAAAAGAAACCAAACTCAACCTAGCTCTTATATATGAAAGATTTTTAAAAGAGAATATAAGAAAGAAGAGTCATTTAGGAATCTAGCCAAGGGAAAAAAGAAAGAGAAAGAGAGAATAACCTCATCACACATTTACACCAGTGATATCAAATGTCTTGACAAAGATCCCATAACAACTCTATGTCCCACCAAAAAGCTTACAATTTTTACGGGTGTTGACAAGTATATCAATCAGAATGAAAATAAGAGTAAGTGAAAATAAGGAGTCTAGTGAGCCTATAACGAAGATGTTTACCTCTACAAACACTAACCTAAATAGAGAATATTTTTCATACAAAATGCAAAGTTTTAAAAAGTATCTATTATCTCGTTATGAATAGTAAATTGTATTGTAATTGTTACAGACACTAGATTGATTAATAAATTAACATTAAGTGTCTTACCCATTCAAAATTTTATAAACTTCCTTTGATGTTATGCATAAGAATCTAAACCATATAAAAACCATTCACAAATATAATAGAAAAACTCTGTTCAGATTACTTTCTATTCCTCTCTTTTTGTGAATCAATTTAAACTAGAGTTTCTTTTAAAAAATATTTTTTTAATAATTTTTTTTGTAAGCTTTTTTAGCATGCATATCATCATCAATCAACCTTTTCCTCCCCTTTCTAGCTTGCTTCCGGACCTTCACTTATCCATGGACTCCAATGTGCACATGGAAATTGGCTTGAAGATGGACTCATCAATTAATATTTAAGAAAGGGTGTTGCTCCCTCCACCACCACCCTATACTTTCTCCACCTCTCCACATTATTTTAAATACAATTATATCCTTAAGTTAAAAAGATTTTTACTTTTGTCCTATTTTAAATAATTTGAAACCCTAATTTTACTTTCTCAGCACCCACCTACGGAACTCTCTTCCCCTTTCCCCATTTTCGTTTCACCTCCCCACCTCCCGCACTTCCATTCCTTTTTCTTCCTAGTTTTTTTTTTGTTTGAAAGCTTCCATTGCCGCCGTGGTGTGAAGGAGTGTCGCCGTCGTTGTGTGGAGGAACATCGAGGAGCATCCTGAGCATCAACCAGCGTGAGGAAATATACATCAATGGAGGTGACATCCTTCAACGGATGTCCCCTGTAAGACCCTTGATATTTAGCAAAGATAATTTCTGACATCCTCACCATTAATGCACGCCACATCATTTCTCAGCCATTAAAACCCACTACCTAATCTGATCCCCTCCCTCTCTGGCATACACGGAAAGCCACGCCCATCATTTCTCTGAAACATTAAAAACGTACCAAACACTGCATGCACACACGCAACCTGTCGCGGGAGAAGCTTCCCATTTCAGAGTTGGTGTGCAGGTGTCAACTTGGGAGACGTTCGTTCGAACGAACGTGAGTTTAACACAACTAGAATTTTTGAAGACTCTCTCTCTCACCTGCACCATTCATCTTCTTCCTCAGAACCCAACTTTTCGTTTTCTCCAACTTCTCCCTAGAAGCCTTCACCTTCTCTTTACTGTAACTCATCACCTTCTTCTCCGATCACGTTTCAGAACCGTAGAAACGTTCTTGGCACCGTGAGCTTCAATCCGAACCGAACAGATCCTAGTTCTGTAACCGATTAAGGGAAAGTTGTTGAGCGAAACCTGAGGGTAGAACGCTGTTAGAGGTCGAACAAAACCTTGCTTTTCGGGAGTACACTGCTATCCAGGTAAGGGAAGCTTAGTAATTCAATTTATACTTGTATGTTGTATGTAAACATGATATGAACTGAATGTACGAGATGTATGTCGATTGAGTATGCATGGTCGAACGTTGCTTTACTGAATGAATATGATATATGTTGGTTGAAATGTATGATATGAGTGATACGTATGAATACGAAATATACATGCTTAGGAACGAGAGAATGTAAGTGAAACTTGAATATCAACTTCCCTATGATAACGTATGTCCGACATTAAACGGTTCTCGACCGTTTGGTGTTCTAGTAAACTTCTTTGAATTGGAATACTTGCATCGGGAAGGATTCTGGTCGAACACCCTTATACAGATCATCCATCTGTGTCGACCGACAGTGTCGAGCATCCTTGAATTACAGATCATTCATCTGTGTCGATCAACAGTGTCGAACACCCTTATACAGATCATCCATCTGTGTCGACCGACAGTGTCGAGCATCCTTGAATTACAGATCATGCATCTGTGTCGATCAATAGTGTCGAACACCCTTATACAGATCATCCATCTGTGTCGATCGATAGTGTCGAGCATCCTTGAATTACAGATCATTCATCTGTGTCGATCAACAGTGTCGAACACCCTTATACAGATCATTCATCTGTATCGACCGACAGTGTCGAGCACCCTCGATAATACAGATCATTCATCTGTGTCGACCGACAGTGTCGAGCAACCTTCTTAATACAGGTCGTCCATTTGGGTCGACCGACAGTTTCGAGCACCCGTGTTAACACAGGTCGTTCATCTATCTGGTAGTCGGTATTACTTTATTTTGGAACGGGGTAAATTCTTCAGTCTCGTTCCTCACGTTTGTCCTCGTTATAAAGAGGGCTGAAAGTTCAATATTTACGAACTCGGACTGAAAGACAAAAATGAAAATAAAGGTGAAATATTTTGAATGATGAACATTATATGAGATGATTAAATGTTTATGAATTTTGTACGAGCGTTCCAAGGAGGAACGACTCACATATATTGAATGTGGAATTTGGTAAAGTATGACTGTGGGCATGCTAATGCTGGCTTGGTCCATCCTGATATTCCGTGACACTCGTCTTCACGTAGAGGAGAGTAGTTCATGTGTGGGAATGGCAGGAGGTCCTTAGTCCATAAGTTAACATGGGCGACGTAAGAACGGACTAACCTCGAGTGGCAGCTGTTGAGTGTATCCCAGTTACTACACCACTCGGGTGCAAGGACGCCTGTAGCTACACAGATCATACAGTCCGGACGGTCCGTCTAGAAATAGTTGTTGGATATTTGTTTATTTATTTATGTTGAATCATTCTGGTATGTTTGACTGGATTGAATTGATACTTTAATGTATGAATTAAATTACATAAGCTTACCCTGTGTTCTCTTCTTTGTGTTGTCGATTGTCTTTGTACATCCGTCTTGTCCTTGCGATGATCATCCATGTGGATGGGAGCAGATGGAAGTGAGCTGCTAGAAGAGGCGCTGGCAGAAGAAATTTCGGAAGATGTTGAACCGGTTGAAGTAGGGATTAAGGTCGAGCCCTAGAGTGCTCGACATGTAGTAGCTGATAGTATTTTTGTTTAGTCTTAGAATTTGGATACCGTCGGCTACATTACATTTTTGTATTCTAAAACGTTCGACGTTTTAGACCTCGTATCTTTTTGTAAAGACTGCACTGTTTTAATGATTAATGTAATTAATTCTGATTATGGTTATCACTATATTTTGGGATGTTACATTAGTGGTATCAGAGCAGTTTTGTTCTATAAAAAGGACACTGTAGGATATGAATGCACTGTGTTTTTGCTGTGTGCTTATTATATGTTTGGTGAGTTATTGTTTTTAACTCTTAAACATTTCTAACGTTCGTTTTTCTCTGGCTCAGAGAACAAATGGCGCCTAGACTTCCTCCTCCTCCACCACCCAATGGATCAGATACGTCCGACAGTGCCAGATTGTTGGAAACTGTGATCGAACGGTTGCAACAACAAAACGCTACACTAATGGAGCAGAACGCAGCTGCTTTAAGAAGTCTTGAGGCCGCACGCGAGAACTTCGAAACTACTCAGAGACAATTAATGGAACTCATTGCCGCCACCAGAGGCACGCCGGGAGCGTCCTCTTCCAATGCTGTTCCTCATACCGAGTGGAGTTTGGAAAATTTTCTTCAACACCATCCGGCCAAGTTTAGTGGGAAGGGCCTCCCGGATGAGGCGGATCAGTGGCTAAGGGATATGGAGAGAATCTTCAATGCCAAGAGGTGTCCGGATGAGAACCGCTTGGCATACACTGAATATCTACTAACTGGAGAAGCAAGCCATTGATGGTCGAGCGCGAAAGCTATACTGACGGACGCTCACAGACCTGTTACTTGGGAAGTTTTCAGAAGCAAATTCTATGAGGAGTACTTCCCGGATAGCGTCCGTTTTGCTAAAGAAGTGGAATTTTTGCAGCTGGTGCAAGGGGGAATGTCGGTTTCAGAATATACAAATAAGTTCAAGCACTTGGTGAGGTTCAATACTATGGCCACCAGTGAAGAGTGGCAATGTCGGAAGTTTGAGAACGGCCTAAGGAGTGATTTGAAAGTTATGATTTCAAGTTTGTGCATAAGAACGTTTCCTGCCATGGTTGAGAGGGCCAAAGTGTTGGAGAAGAACATGGCGGAAGCTGAACGACATAAGAAACAACAACAAGTGAGTAGGGGACCGATAGTGTCTAGGGGAGGTATGGTTCAGAGGAGGACTCCGTACGCTCGTCCTAGTCAACCATCTCCTGCAGGCGGATCACAAGCAATCGTTCCTGTCGGACAGTCTGGACAGGTGAACGTAACTTGTTTCCAGTGTGGGGGACCACACTACCGTTCTTCCTGCCCACAGCTGATGGGAGGTAAATTCTGCACTCGATGTAGAAGAAATGGACATCTGGAGAGTGAATGCAATATGGGCAGACGCGTTGTTATGAGGCCGCCGAACGCTGGAAGGAACCAACAAGGGAGAGGTGGTCGAGCCCAAGCTGTCGGGCGTGTGTATGCCATTACTGGAGCGGAAGCAGCGAGTTCAGGTACGCTCATCACCAGTACCTGGTTGATTTATGGAGAGCAATGTTGTGTGTTGTTTGATTCGGGGGCGACACACTCCTTCATCTCGAAGGCGTGCGTTGATAAGTTGGGAATAACTGAGAGCGAGATGCAGTTTGATCTGGTGGTGTCGACCCCAGCAGCTGGTGAGATCAGGACATCTACTGTGTGTGTTAGATGTCCTATTGAGGTAGAAGGGCATAGATACAAGGTGAACCTCATATGTTTGCCTCTAAAAGAATTAGAGGTAATTTTGGGAATGGATTGCTGAATACCAATCGCATTCTCATAGATTGTGGAGCGAAGAAATTAATCTTTCCTGGTGAAGTAGAGGAAGTTCTTTCAGTGACGCTCGGTCAACTGAAGGAAGATATTATGGAAGGCGCCAGCTGTTTCCTCATCATGACACACGAAGACAGTGAAGTTGTGAACGCGAATGAGGAACGATCGTCCAAGGTAGTGGACGAATTCCCTGATGTTTTTCCGGAAGATATCCCTGGGCTGCCTCCGGTTCGTGAAATTGAATTCACTATTGACTTGGTGACGACAGCAGCACCTATCTCTGTTCAACCATATCGGATGGCGCCTGCAGAACTGGTTGAACTCAAAAAGCAGATTGAAGAGCTAATGGAGAAGAACTTTATCAGGCCGAGCGTATCACCATGGGGAGCGCCTGTGCTCTTGGTGAAAAAGAAGGATGGTAGCTCTCGGTTATGTATAGACTACAGACAATTGAACAAGCTGACCATCAAGAATAAGTACCCGCTGCCAAGGATAGATGATTTATTGGATCAACTGCATGGGGCGACGGTGTTTACTAAGATTGATTTGCGTTCGGGATATCATCAAATACGGGTGAAGGAAGGTGATATTCAGAAGACAGCTTTTAGATCTCGTTACGGGCATTATGAGTATGTGGTAATGCCGTTCGGAGTAACGAACGCGCCAGCAATCTTCATGGACTACATGAACAGGATATTCCGACCATATCTGGACAAGTTCGTAGTGGTCTTCATTGATGATATCCTGATTTACTCCAAGAGCCATGAAGAGCATGAAGAACACTTGCGGTTTGTACTTGGCGTGTTGAGGGAGAAGGAACTGTACGCCAAGTTATCAAAGTGTGAATTTTGGATGAAGAGCGTACAGTTCTTGGGGCACGTTGTGTCGGCTGAAGGAATCTCTGTGGACCCAGCAAAGGTACGAGCAGTTATGGAATGAGAAAGTCCGCGTTCGGTCACGGAAGTAAGGAGTTTCGTTGGTCTCGCGGGCTACTATCGACGCTTCATTGAAGGATTTTCTAAGATAGTAGCGCCACTGACACAGCTCACGCGCAAGGACCACCCGTTCGCTTGGACCGATCGGTGTGAAGGGAGTTTCCAGGAGCTTAAGCGGAGGTTGACGAGCGCTCCGGTTTTAGCGATTCCAGACACTGCCAAACCATTCGAAGTCTATTGCGATGCCTCTCATCTAGGTTTGGGCTGTGTGCTGATGCAAGAGAGACGAGCAGTGGCGTACGCCTCTCGACAATTGAAAATTCACGAGAAGAACTACCCAACGCACGACTTGGAGTTAGCAGCGGTCGTTTTTGCACTGAAGATTTGGAGACATTACTTGTACGGACCTACTTTCCAAGTTTTCAGTGATCACAAGAGTCTCAAGTACCTCTTTGATCAGAAGGAGTTGAATATGAGGCAGAGGAGGTGGCTTGAATTCTTGAAGGATTATGATTTCGAGCTACTCTACCATCCAAGAAAGGCGAACGTGGTAGCGGACGCTCTAAGCAGAAAAGTGGTGCATGTGTCATCCATGATGGTGCGCGAGCTGAGTTTGGTGGAAAGCTTTAGAGATCTAAGGTTACAATTTGAGTTGGAGTCGAACAGTATCAAGTGTTGTAACCTTAGAATATCCAGCGACGTGTTTGAGCGGATCAAAACGAAGCAACGAGAGGATGAAGAGTTAGTGAAGATATTTGATGCCCTCGGTGCGGATCAGGCCAAAGAGTTTAACACTGGAACGGACGGTTTCTTACGTTATCAGGGCCGGACGTGCATTCCGAATGATGGAGATCTGAAGAGAATTATTCTGGAGGAAGGTCATCACAGCCGTCTTAGCATGCATCCTGGCATGACCAAGATGTATCAAGACCTCCGGAAATCATTTTGGTGGCCTGGAATGAAGAGTGATGTCACTCGTTTTGTGGCATCATGTTTAACTTGCCAGCGTGCAAAGGCTGAACACCAACGACCAGGCGGCTTACTTCAGCAGTTGGAGATTCCCGAATGGAAGTGGGATAGCATATCCATGGACTTCGTGACTCACCTACCACGTACGATCAGAAATCATGACTCAATTTGGGTGATCGTGGATCGACTGACGAAGAGCGCCCATTTCCTGGCAGTAAATTTGAAGATGTCGATGACCAATCTGGCCAAGCTCTACATTCAGGAAATTGTTCGTCTGCATGGAGTGCCGTCGAGCATAATTTCTGACCGAGACACAAGGTTCACTTCACGGTTTTGGCAGTCACTTCAAAGCGAGCTCGGTAGTAAGTTACAAATGAGTTCGGCTTATCACCCTCAGACGGACGGCCAGTCTGAACGGACCATCCAGACGCTGGAAGATTTGCTGAGAACGTGCGTCCTAGATCACTTAGGCGCCTGGGATGAGGTCCTGCCGCTAGTGGAGTTCACGTACAACAACAGTTTCCAGGCGAGTATTGGAATGGCACCGTTTGAAGCACTTTATGGGAGGAAGTGTCGAACACCACTTTGCTGGTTCCAGGAAGGAGAGAACGTGCTAACTGGACCCGAACTTATCCAGCAGACGACAGAAAAAGTGAAGTTAATCCAGGAGAGGTTGAAAACGTCGAGGAGCAGGCAGAAGTCCTATGCCGACAAGAGAAGAAGACCGTTAGAGTTCCAAGCTGACGATCACGTATTCCTTAGACTGAATCCAACCACGGGAGTCGGCAGAGCTATGCGGCCAAAGAAATTATCCCCGAAGTTCGTCGGACCCTATCAAATACTAAGGAAGATTGGCCCAGTAGCGTACGAGCTAGCATTGCCTCCTCAACTCTCGAATCTTCATCCTGTCTTCCACGTTTCCCAGCTCCGGAAGTACATAGCCAACCCTTCTCATGTTTTGGAGTTGGAAGACGTCCAATTGCGCCCAGATCGAACGTTGGAGTTGCAGCCTGTGCGAATTGAAGAAAGCAATACTAGATATTACAAGAAGAAAGTTGTTCGAATGGTGAAAGTGTTATAGGACGCAAGAACTGGTGACTCAACGTGGGAAGTGGAGAGCGCCATGAGGGACTTGTATCCACACTTGTTTACGGGTAAGTTTTTAATTTTCGAGGACGAAAATTTTTGTAGTTAGGGAGAATGTAAGACCCTTGATATTTAGCAAAGATAATTTCTGACATCCTCACCATTAATGCACGCCACATCATTTCTCAGCCATTAAAACTCACTACCTAATCTGATCCCCTCCCTCTCTGGCATACACGGAAAGCCACGCCCATCATTTCTCTGAAACATTAAAAACGTACCAAACACTGCATGCACACACGCAACCTGTCGCGGGAGAAGCTTCCCATTTCAGAGTTGGTGTGCAGGTGTCAACTTGGGAGACGTTCGTTCGAACGAACGTGAGTTTAACACAACTAGAATTTTTGAAGACTCTCTCTCTCACCTGCACCATTCATCTTCTTCCTCAGAACCCAACTTTTCGTTTTCTCCAACTTCTCCCTAGAAGCCTTCACCTTCTCTTTACTGTAACTCATCACCTTCTTCTTCGATCACGTTTCAGAACCGTAGAAACGTTCCTGGCACCGTGAGCTTCAATCCGAACCGAACAGATCCTAGTTCTGTAACCGATTAAGGGAAAGTTGTTGAGCGAAACCTGAGGGTAGAACGCTGTTAGAGGTCGAACAAAACCTTGCTTTTCGGGAGTACACTGCTATCCAGGTAAGGGAAGCTTAGTAATTCAATTTATACTTGTATGTTGTATGTAAACATGATATGAACTGAATGTACGAGATGTATGTCGATTGAGTATGCATGGTCGAACGTTGCTTTACTGAATGAATATGATATATGTTGGTTGAAATGTATGATATGAGTGATACGTATGAATACGAAATATACATGCTTAGGAACGAGAGAATGTAAGTGAAACTTGAATATCAACTTCCCTATGATAACGTATGTCCGACATTAAACGGTTCTCGACCGTTTGGTGTTCTAGTAAACTTCTTTGAATTGGAATACTTGCATCGGGAAGGATTCTGGTCGAACACCCTTATACAGATCATCCATCTGTGTCGACCGACAGTGTCGAGCATCCTTGAATTACAGATCATTCATCTGTGTCGATCAACAGTGTCGAACACCCTTATACAGATCATCCATCTGTGTCGACCGACAGTGTCGAGCATCCTTGAATTACAGATCATGCATCTATGTCGATCAATAGTGTCGAACACCCTTATACAGATCATCCATCTGTGTCGACCGATAGTGTCGAGCATCCTTGAATTACAGATCATTCATCTGTGTCGATCAACAGTGTCGAACACCCTTATACAGATCATTCATCTGTATCGACCGACAGTGTCGAGCACCCTCGATAATACAGATCATTCATCTGTGTCGACCGACAGTGTCGAGCAACCTTCTTAATACAGGTCGTCCATTTGGGTCGACCGACAGTTTCGAGCACCCGTGTTAACACAGGTCGTTCATCTATCTGGTAGTCGGTATTACTTTATTTTGGAACGGGATAAATTCTTCAGTCTCGTTCCTCACGTTTGTCCTCGTTATAAAGAGGGCTGAAAGTTCAATATTTACGAACTCGGACTGAAAGACAAAAATGAAAATAAAGGTGAAATATTTTGAATGATGAACATTATATGAGATGATTAAATGTTTATGAATTTTGTACGAGCGTTCCAAGGAGGAACGACTCACATATATTGAATGTGGAATTTGGTAAAGTATGACTGTGGGCATGCTAATGCTGGCTTGGTCCATCCTGATATTCCGTGACACTCGTCTTCACGTAGAGGAGAGTAGTTCATGTGTGGGAATGGCAGGAGGTCCTTAGTCCATAAGTTAACATGGGCGACGTAAGAACGGACTAACCTCGAGTGGCAGCTGTTGAGTGTATCCCAGTTACTACACCACTCGGGTGCAAGGACGCCTGTAGCTACACAGATCATACAGTCCGGACGGTCCGTCTAGAAATAGTTGTTGGATATTTGTTTATTTATTTATGTTGAATCATTCTGGTATGTTTGACTGGATTGAATTGATACTTTAATGTATGAATTAAATTACATAAGCTTACCCTGTGTTCTCTTCTTTGTGTTGTCGATTGTCTTTGTACGTCCGTCTTGTCCTTGCGATGATCATCCATGTGGATGGGAGCAGATGGAAGTGAGCTGCTAGAAGAGGCGCTGGCAGAAGAAATTTCGGAAGATGTTGAACCGGTTGAAGTAGGGATTAAGGTCGAGCCCTAGAGTGCTCGACATGTAGTAGCTGATAGTATTTTTGTTTAGTCTTAAAATTTGGATACCGTCGGCTACATTACATTTTTGTATTCTAAAACGTTCGACGTTTTAGACCTCGTATCTTTTTGTAAAGACTGCACTGTTTTAATGATTAATGTAATTAATTCTGATTATGGTTATCACTATATTTTGGGATGTTACATCCCCTAATAAAACAAACTTTAAAATAAAAAACGTAACATTTAAACGGAGGTGACATCCGTTGGAGGATGTTGACATCCGTTGGAGGATGTTGACATCCGTTGGAGGATGTTGACATCCGTTGGAGGATGTTGACATCCGTTGGAGGATGTTGACATCCGTTGGAGGATGTTGACATCCGTTGGAGGATGTTGACATCCGTTGAAGATGTTGACATCCACCTCCGTTTAAAGGTTACGTTTTTTATTTTAGGATTTTATTTCAAGGTTTATTCGAATACGAGGAAACACGACACGCACTGCACCACTCCATGCACTGCACCACGAGAGCGACACCGCACCACGAGAGGGAAACTGCTTGATAATTCTTCCCACCACCACCAACCTTTGCAACTTGTAGTATCTTATAACGATGAAAGAGAAAAAGAAATATAATGTTAAAATGAAAGAAAAGTATTTTAGTCATGTATGGGACTATAATAAGTTATTAGTGAAATAGGTTGTAAATAAATAAAGTTAAAAAATAATAACCTTAAAAATAAAATTTTACTAAAAAACAAAATAATAAATTAGAGGTAGAGGGAGAAAGGTGTGGCAGTGGAAGGAGCAACGTCTTTAAGAAAATATTTGAAAACAAAACAAAACTTTGAAATGGGTAGATTACAAAACCAAACAAATGTAGCTGCCGCCTTTAACATTTGAAAGGAAGGGGCTTTCCGCCACTAACCTCACATCACCCCTTTCCTCGTTCGTTGTTCTTTCAATTTTTGATGATTTGATGAACATGAATTCATCCACTTGCCCCTTCTGTCATTTATCTGTTCCTTTCTCTGAACTCCAATCGTCTCTTTCTTTTTCTCTCTCATTCTTTTATTTTCCCTTTCACTCATTACATCTTCAGTGACACTGCTTCAATTCAATTCAATTGCAGGCACGCCAACGCCCATTTCGACGACAACGACGCCGATTATAGCTCCCCTTCGGTACCCTTTTTTCCCTCTCGTTCTCTGTCTTCACCTCACCATTACTTTTGGTTTGTTTGAGAAACTCAGAAAATAAAAATTGATTTTTTTGAAACCCTTTTTGAAAGTGATTCGCTTTGTGGATGGTGGTGGAAGTAAATTTTACCCACATGATCTTACAATGTTATTTTGTTTGCATTTTCTGCTATATTAGAGTGCAATTATTTATTATCCTTTGTTTACCCCCTCCCCTTTTTTTAATGAATTTGATCTTCACATTTAAACTAAAATGTGAATTTAGTCTTTTCTCTCTGAAAAATCATGTTTTTGAAGTTGGGAAGGACCAAATTCATCATACGAACGTATAGGACCTTGACCACGATTGATTAAAAACATATGGAGTAAAGATTACATTTTTCTCTCTTTATTATTAGTGGAAAGTACATTTTTTTGTTGAAGGAACTTTTTATTACTATCTTGCACATTTAAAGGAACCGAATTCTTTTACATATATGGTCTAAAGTGGACCGCGGTTTCATCTGTTTGTCAAGAGAAGAATGACACGGGATTTTTGTCGCTGTTTCATATTCTTCAGGCTAGTGGCTTGCATTTTGATGGAGTAAGGGGTAGGGATAATGTGGTGTTGAAAATGGATGAAAAGATCTCTTGCTTAGTTGATGTGCAAAGAAGGGGAGAGTTTTACAAGGTTGAAAGAGGTTTGATGGCCTTGTTGAGAGACTGTTTGGAGTCTGAGGCTGAAAACTCAAGAAGCATTTTGACATGTTATGTTGATCATTTCCAGAGCCTTGAGTTTAAGGATGTTGGATGGGGTTGTGGTTGGCGTAACATTCAAATGCTCAGCTCTCACTTAATGACACAAAGGCCAGAAGCAAGAGAAGCTATGTTTGGCCGTTCAGGGTTTGTTCCTGATATCCCATCACTCCAGAGGTGGCTTGAGATTGCTTGGGAAAGGGGTTTTGATGCACCTGGCGCTGAACAGTTTAACCATGCTGTCTATGGCTCAAAAAAATGGATTGGGGCTACTGAATGTGCTGCCCTTTTGCGTTCTTTTGGTCTCCGGGTGAGGGTAGTGGATTTTGGTCCTAAGAAATCTGAGGAACTCTATTTATCTGTCCCTGGTTCAAGTGTTGGGGAAAAGGATCTTGTGAAAAGTAAAGATGGAAGGAAGAGGAAAGCATCAAATACTTATGGACCAATGGATAGATATGTGTCTCGTGGTGTTGCTCAAAAAAGTTGCAACCAAGATGCAAAGTCATGTCCTTCCCTTGTACGTGTTGGTGACGCTGTGGATAACGAAAGTAGTGGTAATAGGGTATACGGCAAAGAGAAACTAAATGAGGGTCACCAAGTTCTTATGGACTTTGTGTGGAATTATTTCTCCCATAAAAGCACTGTTCAATTTGATCACAAGCATGTTCTTATCAGTGAGAAAACGTAAGTGACTGCATTTTAGGTACACATGTTCTGACCTTGCAGACAATCGTGTTTTTTTTTTTTTTATGATGTTTTAAATCTAGAAAGCTTTTCTTGTACAGGCCACTGTACTTTCAGCATGATGGACATTCAAGAACAATAGTTGGAATTCAAGTCAAGCATCAACGGTCTGGAATTCCACAATACAATCTCCTGGTTCTGGATCCCAGTCATGTAATATATTTTCTTTCTAATGTCTATTTTCTGGTTATTTAGATGCATGTGAGTAATTCTCTGTTCTTGCATATCCTACAGGTGCTTCTTGATCAATTGAAACTGGTCAAACTACAAAGCTTAACGAATTTAAAAAAATAATATAACCCTTACTATATTTATATGAACTTTTCAGTTCGTTTTTTCTGTTAACCGGTCGTATTCTTTGGATTAGCAAGTAAGGATATGCAATTTGAAGTAGATTAAGATGTGTTTTCTTCCTACTCTTTTTTGTGTGCTTATTAAGGGAATGAATCTGGAATATACATGTTATGTAGTAGTGATGGTATGACATCCTTTCAAATGTTGTGACTTATCATTATAGAGAACTATTGCTCTAGAAAGATCTATTATAGAGAAAGTTGGATGGCAGAAACACATAAAAAGAGGAGTGCACACACTAAAGAAGCCACAATACCAGGTTTTTCTTTAACCAAATTTTGTAATTTCCCTGCAACATTATGTGATGAGGCTAGATGATATTGTTTCTATTTCAGTTGTGTTATGTTGATCCTGGAATTGCCAGTGAGGAGGAGATGGAGAAACTCAAGACAATTGATAGTGTCTTCCTTGAATTTTAAATAACCATACAAAGGACCTTGCTACATAAAGGTACCCTTTGTATTTCACATCATATGACTATTTTTATTGTCATTTTTTCTGATTGATTTTGTCAAAACAAAGAAGTTAGAGACAAAAAGAAATTTGTTGTTCCACTTAGCTCATCTCCACTTCTTTACAAATATTTTGTTGTTTTTGAGGTCTTGGGCACATACATCATAAACCTGATACGTAGTTACTTACTGCTACTTTATTATTGAGTTGGGCAAGTAATGGCTATGGAAATGCTAATTATCAAATGACACCTTTTGAAAATGTGGATCAAATAATTGAAATTATTGAAAAATAAATATCAAGCTTGCTTGCTTTTAGGATTTTGTTAAAGTCGCCACCTTTATCAGGATTTTATTCACCAAGCCTCTTCACTTTCGATGCATTTTTTATATGCCCCTTTGGGCCAACTAGCAGCAGTGTTAACTGCTAAAATTTTCAACCGCAGTCTTTTGATGAAATGTTGGTTTAACCTATCTGCAGATGAAACACATCAAATTTGAGTTTTAGACGGCTGCAATTGCACTGAGATTCAAAACAGGTAGGGGAAGGAAATGAGGTTTCAATTGTATGCAGGTTATTGAATTTACATTTAGGTGCAGAGATTTGAGAGTTGCATTCTATACTTTTTACTACTGGAATAACTTCCAGCAGCATTTTTTAGTCATATCTGGGTTGGTTCGGTAGTGCAATCCGTTTTCACAACATATACGATATAGGATGAGAATGTAATTCTTATGTTCGTGAATGTGCGTAAATGAAATAATGCTTTAGCTATGATTCAGTTATTCGAATCTTATGATTCACTTTCACTGTTTTTATCTTACAATTTGATACTATTTGGTTACTTGTTGATTCATATCATACGATAAATCTCAATTGACTTTAAATCTTACAATTTTGTTTTATCAGACTTATGGTTAGGTTGCTCTATCTATTTCCAGTTTAAAATTAATGTATTGAGCTCTGAAGTTTCCTATGCAATGCAAATTATGATTCATGACTAAAAAATAGCTGACCGTTCACAATTTAAATCTTGATTTGATAATGATAACCTTGACAATGATTAATTAAGATAAGGTCATGTTTTGTGCTTGTAGATGTGTTAGATGATAAGAAAATAAACCCAAATCATATGAAGTTGCTTTCTGATATAGCTTTATTCATGCACTACTTAATTAAGCTCATTTGTTAATTGTTTATCTGCTGATAATACTTGTATTGTACCAACGTTTATGTTCACATTATTAACTAGGTTTAAACCCTTTAGTTGTCCTTATTTATGTGGGTTTTTCCCAGTTTGATCCTCTTCTTATTAGAATCCCCAATTGAGTCCTTATAAGTGTTAATTTGAATCAATTGAGCTCCTGCCATTAAATTTAGTTAACGGAGTTAAGTTTTTGCACAGGTAGAAGATTGATGTGTCAAATTTTTAAAACGTGGCATACTGAGAGTTGAACATGGAATTTAGCAACTTTTTAAATTTTAATAATATGAATTTTTGAAATGGGATTTAGGGTTCATAGAAGAGAAAGAAGAAGCTACAAGTGGCAAAGAAGATGAAAGTAAATTTGTCATTAAATGGACAGAGGATGACCAAAAGAACCTCATGGATATGGGAAATTTAGAGCTGGAAAGGAACACGTGGTTGGAGAATCTTATTGCCAGAAGAAGAAAGGAGATTGATATCTGAGAAGAATCTAATAGACTTAGACTTTGCTGATATTCTCAGTAAAAACCCAACCCAGAAAAACCCAAACAGCATCCAGAGCACCATCGTGAATCTCCTCGTGCGATCTCATTCTTTCACCTGTAATTCCCAAAATCCAGAAAACGCAAAAAAAAAAACCAAACTGCCACTCTCCCTGAAATCGCGAGTCTTCTCCTCCATCACCGCCACACAACCCAGAATCGCATTAGCCTACATCGCGCCACTTCCACTTGCAGATCTAGAAAAGCCAGAAGTGTCGTAACCACCAAGAACTTCTTCTCCATAGATCGTGACGCAAACCCTGCAAGAAACCACTTCTCAGAATCGCGCCACCGCTTCCATGTTCTTCCTCCTCCAGAGATTTTGAAACCTACAAGGAAAGCAAAGAACCAGAAATAGATTCCTTAGTGCGACCCAGTAGCAATGTCGCGCCATCAGCAGCAATGAGCAATCCTTCATTAGTTAGCCAAACCCACGTCGCGGTAGTGCACCATCTCCCCTTCGCGGTGTAGAAGCAGGAACAATTTTCCCCAATTTGCTGAAATCCAATTGGGGTGGATTTGATCAACAACCACTTCTCAGATCTACAACCACTTAATCTCCATCCCTTCGTCTGATCTACAACCACTTCTTAGATTTTTAATCCCATTCAATTTGATTGAACCTTAAATCCCATTTCAGAAATCCTAATATTATATTATTACATTTTACCAAAATTCCACGCAGGCTTAAACCATGCCACGTTTCAACTCTCACCATGCCACGTCTTAAAAATTTGACACATCAATTTTTCACCTCTGCAAAAACTTAACCCTGTTAACTAAATTTAACGGCAGGGTCTCAACTGATTCAAATTAGCACTTATAAGGAGTCAATTGGAAATTCTAATAAGAAGGGGATCAAAGTGGGAAAAACCCACATAAATAGGGACAATTAAAGGGTTTAAACCTATTAACTAAGTCATTCAAGTCTATTTTCCCTAGTAAAAGTTTAATATCTTTGCTTGACAGAAGCATGACTCATTTCAGTTTCCCTGTGTTACATTTCAGGAGCTTGAACATACTATTTGCCAAGACCGGTTACTAATGGAACCAGAATCTGAGCCATTAAAGGAAGCAACTGCTTCTACATTCTACAACCACCACCCTCTTGGTCATGATCTTCACTATTTTAATTTATATTGACGTAATGGTCCCTACCATCACTGCTTATGCTTTCACACTCAAAATTCAGATAATATCATATGTTGATTCATTTAGTTATTTTGGATAATTTTAATGCAATGTTACTTTGGTTTATATAATTTTTCCCTTTTACTCAAAAACTATAGGCTCTCATCCATGAGATTTTTCCTTGAGTTGTGATTTTTCATTCTTTTATTTATATTTTCTAGAGGCACTTCATTCACTTTAATTATGTGTGTAATGCCAGTACAAATTTGCTGTTTGCAAACCAGATGACAGTGCTAATTCCTTCTCTGTTATGAACACAGTAGTGATTATTAAGTTTGAAATCAATTAGAGTTAGCACATGATGTTCGGCAGATATCATTATGTTATAAAATTAGTAGTGCTCAATAATTGGAAATTAGACTGATCTGTGTTAACTTGATGCATCTCTGCAGCTACTAATACTACTACCAGTCTTCATTTTTTATTAGCAATGTGATAAAGAAAGTAAGGAGCTACAAAGAAGTATTATATGGTGCTAAACCTAATTTTGGAATGAGAAACAGTTCAAAATAGGTTTAGGTTATGTTTAAAGTTGAAAAAGTACCCTTGCCATACAACATGTATAATAGCAAATTTCAATGCACAAAATAAAAAACAAAAGTATTTATATCTTTTAATATTTAGATTATTTTTTATGATCATTTAGGATTTATTTTTCTTTTATATTTTATTTTTTTTTTCTTTATATGTTGGACCCTACGACATGTGGGTTCTGAACTACATATGAAAACTTATTTCATTATTGCGATTTTGTAATATATGTTGAAAGTGTATGTCTTGACAAGAGCCAAAAATATGCTTTCCTTTTACTGCATAATTGACCAACAACTGTACTTAACATCTATGGATCATGCAATGGTGACTCACTACTTAGGTATTGCTTGACATTTATTACCATTTGAACCATATCATTCCCAAGACATACATTATCATGTTTACACATTTGAAATGATACATATTCGTACAAAATACCAACTATATTATGTTTTAAAACATTTCCAAAACTCCAATTTACATCAATATAGTTGTCATAACTCATTGTCAACTAACTTGGAGTACGCTAATTCAACAATAACAAAATAAAGTTGTATATATATATACTACTATGCTATATCTCCAATTACTTTTGTTTTCATAAATCAAACCATGCATATCCGACATCTAATTCAATACAACACTAAATAAATGCAACTTAATTAACTCTTCTTATCTAAAGATAGTGTATATTAAGCAATTATAGAATATTCCAAAAGTTTAATTGAACTTATGACATTTTCAAAATATTAGCTTCGAATCCATATTATGATCGACCTATTTTGATATATCATCTATCGTCTCTATAATGTACACTTCATTAGCAAAATAGGTTACGTATTAGAGAAAGTTTGAATAATATATTTATAGAGAGATGATATTTCTAATTAATTAAATAATGAATGTTTATAACCATTTTATACTTAGTGGTTATTTATCTATTTTAACATTTTTGTTCTTAGGAAGAAACACATTCCCTTCAATTATAATAGAGAATTCATGGACAAACTCTAGAGACTTCAATCTTTTACAAAAATTCAAGTTGTGCAACAGTACTCAACACATTTATATTATATCTTAATCAAAATCAAAACTGATTGTGCTCGTAAATCTTAAATGTTCTCGTAAGTGTCCTATAACATTTACAAATACATATTAGTTATGAATATTAAAATTTAATGACAACAATTTCTAATTAAAAATTAAATTTATCTCTAAAGTTATAGTTCAATAATAAAATAGTTTTATATGTTTATTGCTTCGGTATGGATCGGACGAGTGATGTCAATTCTCAAATAGCTTATCTTGTGTTGTTCCTGTCTCTTGTTTGTTCGGTCTCCTAAGTTTCTCGTACACTCAAAATCGCTTGGAAGGTACTTGTAGAAGGTACCCGATGTTAAAGTTAGTATGTGATTTATTGAAAGAGTATTAAATGTGATGATGCATGTGTGTGGACAACCATACCTTAGATTTTTATTTATAGTTGTTATTATGGGCTTTTATCTTTTTATTGGTCTAATCACGATCTAATCATACATTAATTAGCATTAGTAGGTTGATTTGTGGTTATCATTAACTAAGTGTTAATCTAACCTTCATTCTGTAATCGGTCGGTCTTGTCATTCTCTTTGGGTGATCGGCTAAAGGGAGACCTGTCAAGGACAATTGACCCAATGGTGATCGACTAAAGGGTGATCGACCCAAGAATGGTCAGCTAAGGGTGATTGACCAAGGGTGGTTGGCCTAAGGTTGATAGGCCCAAGTGTGATCGACCAAGGGTGATTAGTCCAAAAGGTATGTACCGTACATTGGTTTTCAAAACTCAAGTACTTGTAGTAGAAGGGACGAAGGGGTTTAAAAAGAAAACAACATCTGACGCTTGTGTATGCCGAATGTTGTAGTCCGATCAGAAGGAGTTCCTTAGTTGAAACTCGTCTTTAGTCGATGGAATTTTTGGGAAGGGTTCCTAGGTTGGAACTCGCCCTTACCCAAATGTTTTAGTTTGATTGGGTGAGGTTCCTTAGTTGGAACCCCTTATCCAACAGAGTTTTCGGGAGGGGTTCCTTGGTTGGAACTCACCCTTACTCGAAGGTTTTAGCCCGATCGAGAAGGATTCCTTAGTTGGGTTGAGGAGGAAGATGAGTCACAAATTAGAAGTGCTGATGAGAAGGAATGATGCAATTAGAGCATGAAGCAACTACCAAGAACCTTGGGAGAGGGATTACATCTTTTTTATAGTTTTCATTTCTTCCTTATCTCTTCAATTTTTAGAATCCTAACTTCTACACCATTGTAAATACTTTATGTTACATTTTCTTGCATACTAACTGTTTGATAAAAATATAAAGGAGTTTTTTGTGTTTTTGTGCATTTTAATGTCTAATTGAGTCATCAAAAGGAAGAGTTATTATATGTTGCACAAGTTTATTCAAAAAGAACAATATTTTTCACTTTAAGTAAAGGATATGTATAAAGGTAATAGGCCTAAATATATGTAACATGCACCAATTAAGTAAATTAGGTTTTTTATTATTAACTAAATTAATAATTTATTCTTATTTTCTAACCTAACTTATATTCAAGGAATAAAATAGAATGTAAAGAATCGTTAAATGCATGTGCATTGGGTTGGTTGAGAAAGAAAATATCTCAACCAGAAATAATAAAGTTCCATTAAACTTCATCAAACTATGGAGGTTTTTCTTTACACAACACAAATAAACTATGCAGATTTCTGCACCAACTTTCTAAATGCATGTATCGGTGATTTTATTTTTTTGCATGATATAATAAAGACTCGCAAAGTTTGAAATATTTCATCCTGTATAAGTTTACGGATCTTTATAAAGCATATCACATAGTCAAATGGTTTTATTTCTCTCTTTTTTTCTGGGTTTTTGAAGAAAATTTATTGAAGAGATAAAACAACAATGATAAGTCCAACTGATGTAAGATATTAATGTTATTCAATTTTTTCAAAAGTTAATGTATCTTTTTTCTTATATTACTCAATTTTTATTTATTTATATAAAACTTAAATTTATCTCTCGATTTTAATCGTTGCTTGTATATCTTATTATTCAATAGGATGACATATTTTGACAATATTTTTTTGATAACATTTTAATATTTATTTGTCATTTTGTGATTGGTCCAAAATTACTCTACAATCAATAATAATAATCATAAACACTAACATGAACCAATAATAGAATGACACACATAGATGATGTTAAAATATTGTCAAAAAAAATGTTGTCAAAGTATCATTATTTTATTCAATATCGTAATTTGAAATAAAGAATCAGTGTGTTTGAAATATTTTTTAAATTAATTTATAATTTATTGGATAAACTCACAAGTTTATTGAACTGAAGTAGATGTGTTTGACAAATGTATTTCTCTTTACTTTATCTCCATGTTACATAAGTTTGTCTGGATATATAAAAAAAGGTTTAATTGCTTCCTTTGTCCCCAGTTTGGTTGAATTGTGTCAAATTCATCCTCATTTTTTAAAAAGTTTCATTGTCGTCCTCACGTGGTATAAAAGTGTCAATTGAATCCAAACATAGAAAAAATTTGTGTCAAAGTAGTCATTTTTCCTATATATCTGTGTCTTCCTTTCATATGTCACTTCTCTGGAGCTATGAAAAGCCTTAAATTGGATAAGGTAAAATGAATATCTGTACTTGATTGTATGAAAGGAAGACACAGAGATATAGGAAAAATGACTACTTTGACACAAATTTTTTCTATGTTTGGATTCAATTGACACTTTTACACCACGTGAGGACGACAATGAAACTTTTACACCACGTGAGGACGACAATGAAACTTTTTAAAAAATGAGGATGAATTTGACACAATTCAACCAAACTGGGGACAAAGGAAGCAATTAAACCATAAAAAAATGTTGATTATGCAAAAATATATAAAAGATAAAGCTTTAATAATTCATAGAATAAATTATTCTTAGTAAATAATAATTTTAAGATGATAAAGTATATTTTTACCAGTATTAATAATATTAATTGTCATCATTTTAAATATGATTGCGATTAAAATTTTTAAAAGAGAATGGCATAGATATTTTCATAAAACTGTTATGACTTTAAAATGGAATAATGGAGTCAAATGAAAAAAGAAGTAAGATGACTTAAAGTTATTCTCACTTAATCTAGATTGTCATAATAAACTTACTTTTTATAGAGAGATACATGTAAATTATATGTAAAGTTTAAGACTTTCTTGTTAAATAAAGTTAATTATATTAAAATAAGAATAAATTTATCGAAAAACCTTTTTTTAATAAATACATTGTTTTAACATAGAAAGAACAATTAACTTGAGGTTAAGTATGAAAACAAATGCTACAAAATCAAATTGAATTTTCTTAAATAATTAAAATTGTAGTAGTATGTAACAAATGAAAATATTTATAATATTATTTGAAAAATCAAATAATTACAGTATTTGAAAATAAAAAATGTAATTAAATTTTTACAAAAAAGAAAAGAATATTGGTTCATTCTTATATTTAATAACTCATATTATTATGCCTCCAAAAATAATTAAAATACAATATATTTAATATTATCTTAGTTTCATTTGTATGATATTTTAGTGTCAGAAAAAAATATAAATGAATTATGAATTTATCATTATTTAATAAAAAAATGAAACATTAACTATATTTTAGAGGGAGCATTAAATGTTGTTGGTGACATTGTTTAGTTGGCCTTTAGAACATGTTGCACGACACGAGAAGATAATGTTGCATATTGATTGAAACGTGAAAGTCAGATGAAACCAAAACCAAACAAGAATTTGTCCGAATAGATTATTTCCATGGATCTCGATCACACCACTCAACAGTCAAATTTGACAGCTTTGTTTGTGAACATTTGTTTATTATTTCCAAGTGTTTTAAAAGGGAGTACCATGTGAACCCACCAGTACCCCATTCCCCAAGTTATGATTATAGTCAACCAAGAGACTTTATTTAATTTCAACTTTTTAATCATGTGTTCTCATCCCATCTTAATACTTATTAAGATTTATTTTCATCTTACCTCATCATAGTTTTCAATAAAATTGATTTAATTAGTTTTTTTATTTAAGCACTGAATCATTTGTGTATAATGATACAAGAAAACAATTATTTCATCAGAATAATTTTTAATATTTATAATTGGTTGGTAAAGAATAAATATATTAACTTTTTTTTAAAGAAGTCATTTTATTATATTATATAAATAGTGAAATGACAGTGTTTACTATAAAAGTATCCTTTCTCTAAGAATTACTATTATTATCATTTATTATATGTGGTGTTTGTACGTAGGAGTGGTACTTGAGTTCTTAGTCTCAGGAGAATTGAGAAAAGACAACTAAAAGTGATTTGTATAATGATGCTTGTAATAAAATTTTTTTATCAGTAAAGAGGAACTCAACATAATCTAAAAGTTGTTGGTGAACTAATATTAAATATTAACTTTATATGTTTTTTGGATTCTATTCAACCTCTTTCAAAAGTTGTTACTTCACATACAAAATTTATGCATATGATATACACAATTTGAAATTTTTTGTTACGATTGGCCAATAGAAAACTATAATATTTAGATGCACTCTCATTTGTAATTTACTAGTATCTTTTCATGGTTAATGAAGTTTTTTTTCCTTTAGTGTATTATTTTTATAATTATTCAAATGAAAAAAAAAGTTTATTATAATTTTAATGTACCAACATCACAATTTTTTTTTTCTTTTTTCATTTCAAACTTTAGTCTTCTTATCAATGATGTCACAAGATATTTTTGACTTACCAAAATCAACGAATATCAATAGCTATCACACATACCTTTAATTAAACATGCATTTTGTATATGATGGGTTCACCTCTAAATTTAGTGATTTGTTCATTACACTCTTTCGTAATCAATATTTTCAATAATGTGCTAGCTTTAATAAATTATATAAGTTTGACAAGGAGAGTTTGAAAAATAATGAACTTTACAAGAAAACTGATAATTATTAGCAATAGAAAATTATTCGATAAAATGCTAATCACTAAATTTTAATGATGGATTTTTCAAATCCGTAATGATAACCAAAATTTATCAATAAATATTCATTGGTAATTACTGATAAATTTTGATTATCCTTAAAGTTTGTTAGTAAATATTGTAATTAACTATTTTTCTTCCTCTTCCACCTCCTTCTCTCCTCCACCTCCTCCACTATCGTCACCCCTACAATGCCTGTTATCTCCTCTATCTCTGGTTGCCAATATTATCATGACCTCCTTTACTGCATCGTCGTCGTTTCTCCGCCACCGTTACCAACTCGTTATTTTCCTATTCTTCTTCCTCTGACTCGTATTCCTACTCCTTCTCCTCATCCTTTTAGTCTTTTCATCTTCTTCTCGCCCATCTCCACTTAATTTATAAAAAAAAATCTCATCAAACTTGCTAGAAAATTTGACGCCTCTTTTTACTAATGAATTTAGCAATAGAAAAAGTTGTTAATAATTCAAATTATAAATTATCAATGAATTTTAAAACATATAATTATAAAAAAAATTACGAACAAAATTTACACAAATTGGTCAAAATCCAAAGTGCAAAGTTTAACACTATTTTACGATAAATAAATATGTGAGTAATAAGAATTAAAAATTATTGACAAAATTTAATGATGAAATTTATGGTCGAAACAAAGTATCAAGTGTATTACAAAAGATTGAATGTGGTTATCAAGCTCAAGGTAAACTCTTCTATGTTCTTCTTCACCTCTATCCTTCATTCTTTACTCTTAAAAAAAAGGTGAATGACCTAGAATTCTTGATACACAAGATTTGGTGCAACAATCAAATGTGAGCTTGGAAGCAGAGAGATATATATTGGCACTAAAAATCGCTCATGCCCCTTTTCTCGTGTTTTGCCCTCTTTTTTAGAATGAAGAGGTCCACATGGTAAGTGTGTCCTCATCATCTTTTGATAAAACATTGATTATGATTCTCACTATGGATGTTGCGTTCCTTTAATGGATTTTTCTATGTGGATCAAGGGAAATGTGAAAAATTGTTCTCCATAGATAAGGGAGACTTTGGGATCCACTAGCTTGTGATTGTACGAAAAAAAACACTTTCCCCTCTCTATTTATAGATGTTACTATGTTTCCCAGAAACACATTGACACACATCTTTCTCACTCTCGTCTTATTTGTTCTTTTATCTTTTTCTCTTCTTCTCTTATGTCCTAGGTTATTACTCTTTAAGAGTATTTTATTAATTCTGAGTTTCTTGATAAATCTGAAAAATTCCTATTATATCTTGAGTGATTTGCGTTATATATCACAAATAATTTTTTTAAGGACAATGATTATACACATCTCAGGAATCAAATTTTGTTTGTAATTTCATCAACATTTACAATAAAATTTATTGACAGATTTATTAATAATGAATATTTTCGTTGGTAACTAAAATTATAAAACTTGTTGATAAATTTGGTTTAACCAACAAATTTATCTTTTTAGTAAAATTTCACCAATAATTATGAAATTTTTTTGTAGTGCTAGTTGAATAAGTTAACTCGAAAAATAGTAAAAAATGGGTTATATCTTTATCAAATTGAGCTCATGTAATTTCGTGATTTTCATTGGCATGAGAACAATATGTAGATATGAACAATATGTAGATATGAAAGTATAATTTATTTGTGAAACAGTTTGGAAGTTCTCGATTGAGATGGCTTGTTTAAAAGTAAAAATATCATTTATTTATTTATTTTATATTGTTGCTTGAGTCCAATTTTTTGTATTTAAACTAGTTATAGGTACTTTATTTATTTTGATATTGTTTCATGTAGGTTGATTTATTCATTGAAGATAGAACATAAGTAATTGCACAGATCATGTTGGTGAAATATAGGGGATCTTCATTGTAAATTTTATATTCTTTTAAACATTAAGATCCGTATTTCTGGACTCCTTTTGACATAGAAGAGTTTCAAGAGGAATTTACTAGAACTACTTAATATTTGGTGTTTCTTGACCAAACTAATGATTTTAAAGTGTAACATTACAATGAAAGTGGAACTCAAAAGCACATATTTCATTGGAATAGAAAAGTAGGAAATTGTTCTAGTAAGTGTCTTGAATTTTGTTGGAATTCTATGTTGCCACATCTTGATTAAGTGTCTTTATTTATTAATATATATCTTTAAAATTCCACTTAGATATTTTCCATTACAATGCTGTTGTTGATATTCACTTGATGAAGACAGATCATTGCTCGTAAATGAAAAAACTCATTGTTTTGCATGATATGAAAGTAAAATAGACATGATTGTTTTGCAAATGTCCTCCAAAATCAAAGACTAAAAAAGTGTCGAAAAGAAAAAATATTTAAAGGGTGAAAAATAATTAAGCATCAACAAACAAGAAAATAAATGTAATATTATGCAAATATTTTGGTTATAATAATACGTAAAACAGATACTACATAAATTAATTATATATTTTTATTTATAATAAAAATTATTTTACATACTGTCAGGACCTATTAAATGCATCTAAAGCCATCTGTTAGGCTCATTAAATGCAACCCACGACCCCTGCTCAGGTGCATTAAAAACGCACTCACAAACTCTGACGCACTAATGCCAAGTGTCAAAATGGAAGATTCGGAAGTCAGTAAGTGGAGTGCAGGTGTCAGCAGAAGAGTGCACGACCGTTTGGACGTGGGGCAAACAAAAATGATTTCTGAAAAAAAAACCTACCACACTCTTCTGCATGCACCTTCTTCTTCCCAAACTCTGAATATCCATTTTCTCCTCCTTCTCTCTACCAAAACTCACCTTTTCTTTGCTCCGATTACCGTTCAGACACCGTAGGAGCACTCCCGGCGTCCCAAGCTACAACTTGAAACGAACAGTTTCGAATTCTGAAACTAGTAAGTTTCGTTTCCCTTAGACGTTCGTTCTTGTGGACATGCAAACCAAGTTCTGGTTGCATGAGTCCTTAGTTTAATTCTGAACCCCTTTTTGGTCTGTTGTTTGATTTGAAGAGTAGTGGAACGTTGAGGGTAGAAGGAATCTTAGTTTGACAAAACCGAGTTGCGGTCTGTAGGACGTTCGTTCACACTAGAGGTAAGGGGAGCTTATTCAATTTAATTCGTATGTTTGTAGTATGCTGTATGGACGTTCTGTGAGTTGTATGAAGCATGAATTTATGATATTTGATTTTGGTATATGATTATGATTATGAGCTGATACATGAGAAATATAAAATGTAATATGATATGAGTATTTGAAAATATGAAACTTTATGTTGAGAAATGAGTTTAATGTTAAAGAAACTTTGAATATAAATTCCCTATGATAATGAACGTTCGTCATTGAACGGTCTTTGACCGTTCGGTGCTGTTAGTAAACTTCTTTGAATTGAATTCTTTCATTTGGAAAGAATTCTAGTTGAGGACGAACGCCCTCTTGTTAGAGTGTTACGTTTGAGCGTTCGGCCAAACGTAGATGCCCTGAGTGTTATGTGAGAAATTGAGAAGCTTGTAAATATACATTCGGACACTTAGTCATTCTTAAAAAGCTAACTTCACCATCTCATATTATATTAATTTCTATTTCTATTATCAGTTCGAATTAGTGATGGGTCTCGACCCAAAGCGTTCGTTATGAGTGGCGCTCGGTCTTATACCGAACGCTCGTCCTCGTACTTAATTACCAAACGGGTGGAAATAGCGTTCGTCCAAATTTCAGTAAATCCGTGTACTACGTTCGGTCATTGACTGGCAGTCGGTTTTTATAATTGAATTGTTCTCGATATGTTCATTTAATCGTCTTGAGGTGTCTTTATCTATTTGGATTCGGCCTAGAGCCTTCCTACTTAAATTATTCTTTGAGTATTGATCGGATCTTCCTAGAGTCAGTTCATTCAACTGATTCGAGTGGTAAATGACGTTCGTCAAATATTATGTGTCAGTTTTATTCTGTTCTGAAACGAGGATTTCTCGGTCTTGTTTTTAACGTTCGTCCTCGTTATGAAGAGGGCTGAACGCTCGTCATTTTATGTAATTGGAAAGGAAGATGAAAATGATATTAAAGTGAAAAGTTATAAAGAATGAACAGTATATGAGATGAAATGATGGTTGTGGATTTTGAACGAGCGTTCCAGGGAGAAACGACTCTTAGATGAAAGTTGGAATTTGTAAAGTATGAATGTGGACAAAGCTTAGCTGGCGATTCATCCTGATGTTCCGTGAGTGCTCGTCCTCACGTAGAGGGGAGTATGTCATGTGTGGGAACGGCAGGAGGTCCTAGTCCTTAGGGGTACTTTGGATGGAAGGGACTAACCTCGGGTGGCAGCTGATGATAAATTCCAGTTACTACACCACCTGGGTGCACGAACGTCGTAGCTACACAGAATTCATACAGTCCGGACAATCAGTCTAGTATCAGGAATTGATTGAACTCAGAAATTGATTGATTTGTATATTGGAATATTTGATATGTTTGATATGTTGAGAAATGCCTGTTATTACTTGAATTAAATTAAATAAGCTTACCCTGCGTTTTCCTTGTGTTGTCCTGTTTTGTACGTCCGTCCTTGTCTTTGCAATGATCATCCGTGTGGATGTGAGCAGATGGAGAGGCATTGCTTGAGGAGACGCTTGAAGGAGGAATCTTAGAGGAAGAAAACCTCGTCGATATAGAAGTGAAGGCCGAACAGTAGTACGTTCGGGTAAATGTTTAGCGTAGTTAGTTTTGTATGTTGCTTTTGAACAACCACTCTCCCTTTTTGCTTAATTTGACCGTCCGGTATTTATGCGTTGTAAACCATTCGGTCATTTATGTTTATTGAACATCTTTAGATATTTGTATTAGTTTATGTAAGGTCGTTCGGCCACGAGCGTGCTTTATTTCTTTAGTGTAAGACTGAATTGATATATTAATCAATGTGAATATTCTATTTGTATGGTTTATTACTGTATTTATGGGATGTTACACATACTAATAATTTTTAGTATATAAGATGCTATTTAACTTAGTTGATATAATAATTGTAAAGACCTATAAAATGATGTTTTATAAATAGTAGTAGTTTAAAAATAGTGAAACTCGATTATTTTAATATTAAATAATTTTATTATAAATAGTTTTATTATAAATAGTTTTATTATAAATAGTTTTGTTATAAATGAGTTCCATTATTTTAAAACATATAATTTTTCAAGAAATCACTCTTTTAGAGTTCTTTTTTTCTGCTCATATGATTGAAGAATTGAGACACTAGGAGTGATACTATGGACGAACTCTTCAATTTAGACCGATTAGTTTCTTTATCTAAGTAAGTTACCTTTTCTCTGGTTTTTTCTTTCTTCTGTTGCATGTGCACCCCACTCATTTTGCATGTAATATATGAGTCTCTTATAAGACTCTCTATTGAATAGTGATGTATGATTAGAAATAACTCAAGTTCCATTACTTTTAAAAAAATAGTGATGTATGATTAGAGATAAATTCATTTTAAACTTGGTGACCCTCATTTCGGTGTATAAATATTCATGCTTTATTTATATGCATTTTTTTTTATATATTAGTTTACTTTTGTGTTTATCTGTTTGTAATATATTATTCCATCTCTATATATAAAATATGTGAAAATAATATGATTTTTAAAATAGTGGAACAATTTCATTAAGGTTGTTGTAATTGAAATTCAATGTATATATAACCTATCTTTCTTTATATTTTTTATTCATAAAAATAACACATGACTTTTGCCCTTTTTATTTTATTATTCTTGATAACACAGAAGCCTCTATAATAAAATATTGCTAATATTTAAGTATCGTTGATTAATTTAGCTTTAAAATGGTCTACTGACAGCTAATTGATTAGTCAAAAAAACGTAAGATATAAGCATTATAATGAGTGAGTGAATTTTGAAAAGAAATGTGGCTCATATATTACGGTGCAACCATTTTTATTTAGCTATAAAAGACAAAAGAATAGTAGGGTTGAATTTGATAATTGGTTTGGAGAAATGTTTGCTTAGTTATGTAAATTTCAAAAGGATGACCTCATACCTACCAATACTATAATACTGTAGTGTATTGGTGAACCTAACCTAATCTTCATTAATAGTAAAGATTTTCAATAAATAGGGATTAGGACTAAAGTAAGAAAGAAATAAGTTAAAAATTGAAATTTATTAATTATATATATATATATATATATATATATATATATATATATTACTTATAACCAATTATATGACAAATTTTTAACAATAAATAGTCAACTCAGTATTTGTACTGACATATTTTATTTTAATACAACAATAGAATTTTTTTTATCATCTCAATACAGCTTTAATTATGTCAATTTTGTTACTCCATTAATAATGCATATACTTAGCATATGTTTGATTTTTCATAATTGTGATATATATTTATTAAAAAAATTAACATTAATAAGTAATTAGTCTTAAGAAAACACTAAATATTCTATATGTATAAAAGAAAAAAATGGTAAAAACTCTATTTAAGATTAATTATATATTAAAGTTAACTTTTCTTTAATAATAACCATTTGTGAAAATTACCAAAAATCAAATATATGTTTCATTACACTAGTTCAAATAAAATTATAAGTTTTTAATTAAAATTAAAATATGTTAATATAATAAACTAATTGTTTATTATTTTTTGATTTATACTTTTTGTTTATAAATAAGAATGTCTAAGTCAACCAAATTTACATAAATTGGTATATAATGAATTAAATTAAGTATAAGTCAAATCAATATAATTCACTTATTAATGATTTAAAAATTTTATAACCTAACTCAATCTACTATGAATGGTTGAATATTAATCTAAAAATATTTTTTTCTAATTTATTTTATAAAATTATCACAATACAATTAAAATAAATTAACTTTATTATAATATTATAACATTCTAATAAAAGTTTGTATGTATATTATTATAAAAGAAAATAATTAAAAACTAACGTAACAATTTATGATAAATAAATAAATTAAATATCAAAATTATTGGAACATTATTTAAATTTCATAATATTTAAAAAGGTTAAACATGTTTTTAGTCCCTAAACTATCAAGCGATTTTGTTTTTAGTTCATCTTTCAAACTTTGTTACATTTTGATCTTTCTCCTTAAGAAAACCATAATTTTTCGTCTTCTAAAACTAACGGCGTTAAAAAGAAGCTGATGTGGCTAATGTCTAGCCACGTGTGATGACATCTTTTCTTTCTAACGTTTATCACATTGGATCTTTTTCAATGAAAAACGTCAGCGTATCCTTGACGTTAGTTGCCTTTCTTCTTCCTTAGGCAAAACAAGGGTCATCCCCTCTTCTTTCTCCGTGAGAACAATAGCACCCACCGAGCCAACACCTACCGAGCCAACACCCATCGAGCCAGCACCCCCTTCCGATCGACCAAAGGCGTCGCCGCTCGTTGACAAACTAATCGCTGGCGACTGCGAAAGCCCTCCTTTTACATCTTCTCCTCGTGCGCGAGAGAGAAACACCCTTACTCAACAAGATGCATTCTCCCGGCCACTAACGAGGCCAGCCGCCGCTGGTGCCTCCAACGCAAGAACCCGCACCCTTCATGGCGGACCGACATCTCTCGATCACGAACCCTAACGCCTTGGCACCCCAACAACCGCTAGCCGAAGACGCCACCGGTGACACTAAAGATGCGTGACCTTCGCTCTCCCAACTGAGTCGGCTGCCATGACAATCCTTCTGCTTAGCCCAAGGCGCGCCGACGGATTTCCTGATTACGCGAGGAAGGCTTTGTGATGGGTGGTTTCTGCGTTTTCCATGGCTATGCGAAGTTTGTGGTTGGGTTTTCTAGTTCTGATTTTTGATGCAGGTTGGTGCGATTGACGAAGGAGGAGAAGACACAATGGTGTGGTCTCGCAAAAATGTGATTCACGATTATTGTTCCATGGGTTTCGCGATAGAGATGAGGGTTGATTGACGATTTCGGTGGTTTCGTTTCTATGTTGATGATGCACAAGGAGTATGATGGTTCGATCTAGTTTCTGTTTGCAGGTTTGCGATTCTTGTGCGAATGGGGTTAATGACGGAAGAGATCGCGATGAAGGTTTGGGTGATTTTAGTTTTCTGATTTGGGTCTCTATGGTGGTGGGAGGAGATGAACTGATACACGATTTGGGGGTTTTCTAGGCAGTGGAGACAGAGGTTTTACGTTGGCCATGGAGGTGAGCATGGTGGAGGGTGGTTGCGCATGGGGTTTCGCGGTTGATGGTGGTGGCCTGAGCAGCGTTGATGGTGGTCTTGCAGAGGTGGAAAGACGATTTGGTGCCTGCCATGGTTGCCCTGATTCGCGAAGTAGCATGTAGGTGGAGATGCTGGTGGCGCGATGGAGGTGCTTTCGGTGGTAATTGAACAGAGTTATTTGGATCTTTTCTCCGTTTAAGAAGGTATCTATCCTTCTTTGAAGCCTCTTTAACTTTAAGAGATTTGATAGGGCTCTTCCCACTATATCAAGAGAAGTGTTTCAGGAAGCAACAATGAAAGTATAACTGTCGTCATTGGTGTGGTGGAGGAGGTTCGTGTTGGTGAAGATGACGAGGTAGAAAAAGAGTTGATGAGGGCAGTGGACGGGGGACGAAGATACAAGGAAGGAGACGATGCCAAGGAAGGAGACGACGCCAGTGAAGGAAGGAGAAAAGTTGGTAAGATTGACTCAGTGTTAGAAAAAAAATGACATGACATTCCACTGTTAGTAAACTCAACTTCTTTGTGATGCTGTTGGTTTTGGAGGCCGAAAAATTATGATTTTCTTAAGAAGAAGGATCAAAATGTAACAAAGTTTGAAAGATGGACTAAAGGGACTAAAAACATATTTAACCCTATTTAAAAATATCAAATTATAAATTTAGATGATAAAAAAATTTAAATAATTAAAACAAAAAATTATATAAATATAAAAAAATAATAAATTTTTTTATTATTGATATATTCAATCCACCTTTTAGCCAACTCAAATAATTTAATTTATATATTAAATGAATCAATATCAATTTAACTCACTTTTAAAAATATTGAGTTTTTTTAGTACAATTCAATTCAAATCTATAATAAATCGGATTGATTCATCGACAAAACCTATTTTGAAATTTCTGACAATAACTTAAACATTATTTAAGAAATTTATGTATGGTATTATTTGAAGAAAGGACTGTTCATTGTTAGGTTATCATTTTACAACGTGTAGTATTGTAGAAAATAGTTTATACATATTATATTAGTGAAGTACAAAAGTTGAATCTTTTTATTATAAATTAAATACAAAATTAAGAAACTTTTACTGACGAAACATATTTAATTTTAAATTCATCGGAAGTATTTTAGAAGTACATACGTGAATCCCACTTTAAGCTCACACCGTCTAATTTTATTTATTATCATTGATTAGATTGGATGTACTTTTCTGTACAACATTATCCAGCTGTCACTTACTAAATTAAAGTTTCACGGCTGCCTGCGTTTGTTTGTTGTGATGTTTTAAGACATCCATGGTTAGAAGATGTTGTTGATGTTAAGTACTTTTACAGACATCGTTCATTTGTTCCTATCATATATAAACGCAGTTTCAGAATAAGAAATAGTAATTAGAGATTTTTAAATAGAAAACACAAAAGTAATTTTATCTATCTATAAATAAAAGAATTTAATTAACTTGAAAAATAATAAAAAAACTTAAAAACCTAAAAAGCCACCATGTAAGGAAAACTTAAAAACAATTGTTTATGATTAAGCATGATCATGGATATCCAAGTTGGTCCCATTACTCGCTGAAACAGCTTTGTTTTATTTTCAGATAAAAACATGAAAACAATTTTCAGTACAAACAAAGTTCGGGGACTGTGTAATTATAAATATCATGACAATAAATTTAAATTATTTTGGTTTAAACACTCATTTTCCTTAACAGAATAAAATCTTTATTGCAATTAAATAGAATTATTATACTGCTTCTGTAATAAATTACACTTATTTAATTTATCACAAGAAAATTGTTAAGTTAACTGATAATAATATATTTGTTCTAAATTTATACTTTTTAAAAATTACATCTGTCATTGTAACAGTAATTACCATAAATCAGAATTAATTACAATTAACACTAAAATGAACAGTCTTTACAATTAACAGAAATTCACGGTTCAAAAGCCGAACGGCTTTGATACAAAATAACGAGTGTATCATAGCAACAGGAATTAAATCAGAACGAACGGTTTTACAAAAGAAATAACCGAACGTCCTCATAAGCTAACATTTACAATCTAAACATCCACGAACGCTCTAATCAAAATGAAAGAACGACATCCTACTGCTCCGCTTTCACTTCCACTTCAACTAAGTTTTCTTCTTGAATCACCTCCTCTAGGGTAGCCTCACCTTCTGCTCACATCCACACGGATGATCATTGCAAGACAGGACGAACGTACATAGACAGTAGACAACACAAGGAAAAACGAAAGGGTAAGCTTATATAATTTAAGTTATACATCATCACATACAATAAACATATCATTCCACACAAGCACATAGTTTTAACATATAACAATCATGTAACATTATATATATATATATTTATGACGACCGTCCGGACTGTATGATCTGTGTAGTTACAAGCGTCCTTGCACTCGAGTGATGTAGTAACTGGGATACACCTAATCAGCTGCCACTCGAGGTTAGTCCGTTCTTACGTCACCCATGTTAACTTATGGACTAAGGACCTCCTGCCATTCACACGCATGACTTACCCTCTCTACGTGAGAAGAGTAATCACTGAATATCAAGATGGACAGCGAGTCTTAACTTATCCACAGTCATACTTTACCAAATTTAATATTTAACATATCTGAGACGTTCCTCCTTGGAACGCTCGTCCAAAATCCATAATCATAGAATCACTCCATATAGTGTTCACACTGTAATTTCTTATGATTTATCATCAATTTCATCTTTAACTTTAAGAGCATAAAAGTACGAACGTTCAATCCTTTGAAGAATTAGGACGAACGTCCAAATAAAGTACTGGATGGACGAACGCGACTCTCTGTTTGGTCAGTTAAATGAACTGACTCTTATTGAAGGTATAATGATACTTAGAAAAAATTTCATAATATAGATCTTGGGCCAGATTTAATGTACCAAGGATGGTCAATGACACATAGAATTTTCTTTGAAGACTTTTGCATATGAAAGACCAATGCCAGTTTTGAACGAACGTAAGAGGATGAATATTGAAATGTTGGAACGAACGCTATTTTATCCAAGTGGTTATTCAATATGACGATCGCTCTTTAGGACAAACGCTTGGTATAAGACCGAGCGCTATTTAGAACGAACGCTTGGTATAAGACCGAGCGCTCTTTAGGATGAACGTTCGGTATAAGACCGAGCGCTATTTAATTCAGTATTATTTAATTTAAGACGTACGACAACTCTATGCTGAGCCGAACGCTCAAACATAGTAATTCAATGAAAAACGCTCGTTCTCAAACCGAACTCTTCCCAAATGAAAGAATTCTCTTCTAAGTCTTTTTCAGGGAAACCGAACGGTATAAGACCGTTCGATAACGAGCGTAATTTATCATAGGGAATTTATCAGATCCAGATTTTCAACTATCTTAAATTTAACATTTATTCATACGATTTAAACTCTATAAATTCTTATCCACATTAATTTTCATACTTTATAACATTAATTCACATCATCAAATCCAACTATATACTACTCATTCATCCTTCATACGCATCAAAATCAACATGCAGTACAACCAAATCAAAAATCATGTTCATCCAGTACAACAGGGTTCGTTCATGCATATCAAATCAGCACATATACATATATTTCATACAGATAGACCATATCATGCTTTCATATAAGCGTACAAGTATAAATTAAATATATAAGCTTCCCTTACCTGGATAGCAGTGTACGCCCTAAGAGTATGACTTTAACTCGTTCAACTATGGTTCTTCTACACTCAACGATCACTTAAGTTTCTTCAACTAAATCTAACCAAAGAAGTGTAGAAAAATATCAACTTATATCCTTGCATGCAACTGAATCTGGATTCGCAGGAATTCCAGAAACGAGCGTATGGGTTGGAAAACTCACCGTTTACAGAATCTGAAGTTGTTCGGACCAAAAGGAAGTTCACGGCGCAGGGAACGTTCCTACGGTTCTGAATGTTAAACGGAGAAGAATTGGATGAGTAACAGTAGAGAGAAGTTGGAGGTTTTTAGAGAGAGGCTGGAGAAAATGAAAGGTTAGGTTCTGAGGAAGAAGACGAGTGATGCAGGTGAGTGGGAGGGTTTTCAGAGAAATCATTTTTCTCTTCCCCACGACCACCGAACGTACACTCCCATACTGACACCTGTTTCCTATTACAGATTTTCGAAGGTTCAAAATGGACACTTGACAAACGTGTGTCAGGGTGTGTGAGTGCGTTTTTAATGAGACTGAATGTGTGTCGGGGTGCATTAATGAAAGCAGCATGGTGACTCATCAGTGTATTTATTGTGATTTAATAAATGATTAGCAGAGTTAAATTTACGAGGCCTTACAGTCATTAATACTTTTATCATTTCTAAATCTTATATTAATACAGATACTTTAGTCTGCTATAAGTAAAATAAAACACAAATTATGAATTTAAGGGCACAAAAAGAAACAAACATTATTTCTAATTTGATTGAGAGCTATAAAAATAAATGAAAATAGTAAATGATAATCCTTTCCCCTCAATATTTGATAAATGTGTTTGTTCAGTAGTAATTTTGAATTACACAATAAATTATGGTTAAAAGGGCTTTTTTTTTTAAGAAATTGCTGTTTTTCTATGTATTGTTCTGAGCTTAAAACATGTTGACATAATCACTGATAATCTTCTTGAGTATTTTATATATTCGTTTTCCATGCGCCTTCTGGTTGGAAGGTTGGCATTAATGCAAAGTTTTCACTGTCAAAGAGTTAGGAAACCATAAATTTCTATTCAACTCCTCTTCTTCTCCCCAAAAAAAATCCAATCTTGCCATAGTTGCTCTGTCTGTTTTCTTGTGGGATAGCCATCATCAATGGAACAAGAAACACATCAATGGGTGCATCCTCATGAAGAAGAAGAAGAAGAAGGAATGATGGAAGATGGTGCTTTGATAAGAAAGAAATTTGAGTCACATAGCAAGGATGGTCTCGTCACAGAAAGAGTAGCATCCTTCTCCTCATCCTCTTCCTCCTTCTCTTCTAGTAGCAATGACAGTGAGCATGGTAATGGAATTTGTTCAGTGGTCACAGCCCCAGATGGATCTCCTGTTCAGAAAGACGAAGAAGCTTCAGAGATAAGAAATGGTGGTGAAAATTTCAACCATGTTAATGGTGATAAATCAGATTATGAAGCTGTTGGGCTTGCACAAGTGGCAGAGTTTGCAGGAGAACCAACAAATGTAGAGGCCATAAGTGGTTTTAATATGTCACAGAATATGAACAGTGTTTATTTTGATAAGCAACAAGGTACCTCGCCTCCTCCTTCTCTTTCTTGGATTTTTGTTTTTTGTTTTGTTGTACTATAGCATCCTGTTTGCGTTAAAGGATCTGGTTCGTGGTTGATAGAGTGCAGTTCTCTTTCGGTTTTTTAAGTTGTATCACACTTTTTTCAGGAAGCCACTGTTGTGTGTTTGTTGTTGCATCACTTTCGTTCCCAATGTTTTCTTCTAATTAAGTTATTAAGTTGTTGTGAACTGTGATGTGTGCATGAGTTCTAGCAAGGTTTTGAACTGTGGTTGCAGTCCATGATATTGTGGTGGGAAATTGTGAACAAATACTTGACATTGTGGTTACAAGTGAGGCCGTAGAGACTCCAGACACCTTGACTTTGTGGCTAAAATGGCTGTTCTCAAAAATCTTTGTCCTAGTCTTGTTGTTCTGAAGTTCTGGTTGTGTCCATGGTTTAGCTTGACAATAGACTGGGTTTAGGTAGTTAAAGATAGTCCTCAATCCATATTGGTGTTGCGGACCTCAAATTTTCTTTCCTAGCTTACTGATAACATGTGAACAAAGATAATATCCTACATAGATGAGTTAATTGAAACTAACCAAAAATATTGGACACAAAGTCTGCTTGACTGAAATGTTTTTCTGTTATCAAATTTCTGGAAATTAGTTTCCTTTTTCTGATGTTCAGTAAAATTTTGTCACTTTTTATGCTTGAAGGAATGTGGAAATGTCACCACTGCACATGGACCAAGAGATTTGACAGTCCTTGGACTGTGCCAAATTGGAATCTTAAGGGTTATCCTGACTTCATGATGAGTGTCAGACATATGATTCAACATGCACCATGTTTTGTTTATGAAATTAAAGGTCAGTAGATTGCAAGATTCTAGAACGTACATTAGCAGTTCCGACCAGTATAGTTGAATAGCCTTTTAAAGGGATACATCTCCATAGTGTTGTGAGGACTTGAAGTAACTTTTATTGTAAATTTCCGGATGAAATTGCAACAGTTAATTTTACTTTGTTGGCTTTAAAAGCTTAGAGTAGTTAGAATGTCAATGTAGAAACAGCCCCACGCTCTTGTTCGATGTTTCTGTATATGCACTTTTGACATTGTTTTGGTGATGTTTAGATAGACATAAGTGATTTTTGTTTATTTGAATGGTTGACGCCAGTTTGATACTCATTCAACTTCTGTAATTGTATCTGTTTTACTTTTATTTTTGAATTACTGTAGTGTTCTTTTATGATTTTGGAACAAGTATATGCATTACTGTACAGTAACATAACCTGTAATAATTATATCTTTGAAGGTCATTTTGGGCTTTTGTAATTTTGTCATTCTTATATGTGCAGATGATGGAGTTAATGGAGTTCTAAATGGTGATGCTTATGGGTCTGTCCATCCAACAGATCTGGGGGAGAGAGAATTTGATGTACAAGCAGATCTGTCAGTTATTCAAAACAGTCTATGCAGCGAAAACACAAGTCAGTGTATGAAAACTTTGGACAAGAAGCTCCCTTCTATTCCAGAACTATCCCATATACATAATTCATCTGATATACAAGCTACAGCTGTTGCAGATTTTCATGAAGAAACTAGTGCAAAGGATGCTCCTAACTTGATAAAAGAAGAGATTGATCAGCCACGTGAAGAATTTGATGTTGAGGCAGTATTGGAAAAGCAAGAGACACATGATTTGTTCTGTCCTAACTGTAATTCTTGCATTACTAAAAGGGTAATCCTCAAAAAAAGAAAAAGGAATCCTGGAAATATAGATAACAAATCTATAGGCCGCCCAAGGCAGTTAGGTAGTCCTGAAAATGAAAATGTGAGATCTGAGCCCGATATTGTTATTCAAGTGCCACCTGCTGATGATGATCAGCCTCATGAAGAACCAGAAGTATTCAGATGTTTATCATGCTTCAGCTTCTTTATTCCTAGTGGTAAGTGGGTTACCTGTTCTGTTATCAAAGCATAGTGTGGTCTTTGGTTTAAGTTTGATAAAAGAAATTTATTGGCCAGATGGTAATAATATCACGAGTGAATCTGAACTTCCTTATGAGCTGTAATTTTGTGGAAGCTGTAGTGTTAACTTTGAAGTATAAAAGTGTTTCTGTAGATATCTGATTATGAATTAAACATTCATATGCTGTCTGATATGCTTGAAGGTCATTGTCAAGTACTACTCAACCTAAATTTATTCTATATGGTGAAGGCTGACAAATGTTTTTATATATCTAAAAGTTATTGTTCTGACATTTGTGCATATATTACTTAAGTGCAAATTATAAGTTTTCTTTTGATATATCATGACTGATCTATGATGATTATACACTAATGCTTGTCATAACAATCTCGTCAATTTGAACAGGAAAATGTTTTGATGCATTCCGTATTTTTGGTGGCGCCAGCAAGAAGGAAGGTGCACAAAATCCTCCCAGTGTACCTGCAAGTAATTTGCAGTTTCCGTCAAATCCACAAAGCTCCAGTGCTAATTGGTTCAAATCTCTGATTAATAAGGGGAAAAAAGCTAGTAAGCAAGTTCTATTTTAAATAGTTATTTATTGGTACTACATAGAGAAGTCACCTTCACAATGATGCTTATTTGAAGATTGGCACCACCAATGTGTGTGTCGTGGGGCTTCCAGCCTTCCACCCTAAATATGCAATTATAGAATTTTGTCATTGTCATTTCTGAAGATAATTTTACAATACAAAATTACATTCAAACATCTTTATATATTTAAATGTGATATTTGAGCTTACTGAAAAGACTTGTTTTCAGAGGCGTTCAAATTCTGTATACTCCTGGTGATTTACTTCCGTATTGAATATCCTATTAATAGAGTTTCTTATATTTTCCTTTCCAACATTTTCTTGAATAGTTGAGAGTTGTTCATATCAAATGTTAACTAAGAAATATGGGAAATCATGCTATATCTTGCTGTGAATTTCACTCAAGATTGAAATCTTTTATCATGCCATCCGTCTCTAATTTGCCCATTTTCTTGATATGATTGTGTAGGTGATGCACCCCGTGAATATTCTGGAACTGCTTCTGCTAAGCAGCATAACTCAACATCAATCACTTCAGATGAGCTCACCTCACGTGGAATTGGTCATTCTGAAGATCCACCTGCTGACACATCTGGAGTTACGGATTTAAAACCTACACCAGATATTAATCATGCACATGGAGGCATGGATTCTCTGATTTCATCAACAGTAAGTCAATAAAAGATTAAACCATGTATAGAAAATGGCATCAAATTTTGTACAGCACCAAGACTGAGGTATTGGCTGACCAAAAATGTCTTGACTCATTGTTTCAGAATGATTTGTCATCTATACAGTCCGGTTCAAAAAGTGCGGGTGATTTGGTGAATGGAGTGCAGACAGTTATGCATGATACACCAGATTTTCCGTCTGTGAAACAATTGCTGGACGGAAACTTGATCAGTGAGGGAGAGAAAAAGGGTTATACAAAAGAAGCCATTCCAAAACCTTATGAAGGGAAACCTGAATTTCTTACTTCTGTGACTGTAGGACCTCAAGTCCTTGAGGGTACACTGGAAGATGTAGACAAGACACGTGAAATTATTCGGAATGGTTATTCCTCTTTGGTACAAGGAGCAGAATCACCAATTCAATCACCTGGCAGTGCAATACATGCAAATGGTGTAGCTATTAGTGAGCAAAATTCTAAAGCAGATGCTATCTCTCCATCAAACATAGATTTTACTCTAATTGGAAATGTGCCGAAAGATATTGACAATGAAGTATATCCTCCTACCAGGATAGAAAATGAAGGTATGTGCATGAAATAAATGTCATCTGTTAATCACTGTATGGAGCATTATTGCTGACCTGTATCACTTGCAGAGTGTGTTCCCAGAAGAAATCTTGCAGGTTTGCATTTGTGTAATAACAGTTATTACTTATTATTTTGGTGTAGGTGGTGATGTGATAGTTGATCTTGGGGAAGGAGCATGTATACCGGCAAACGCAGATGATATTCCAGCTAAAAGTGGTATTATAACTGAACTACCGACTTCGATACCAACTTTACAACCAAGAGATGAAGTTGGTGAACCGCAAGGATGGGAAATAGTTAAGAGCATTGTGTATGGTGGTTTAGTTGAGTCAATCACAAGTCTAGGAATTGTGTCATCTGCAGTTAGTTCGGGTGCTACCCCATGTAAGTTTCTCTCTTCCTTTAAGTGGCTTAGTCAGGCACTTTTCAAGAGTGAACATCGGTTAATTGGATTATATATGTGTCATTATGGGTGAAAATGGGTCAGACTAGTTTTTACCTTAAACCATAAGACCTTAATTTGCCTGGTATCAGACTTTTCAAGACTTTACATAGCTTCTTAAAAGCCTATTCTGGCTAAAAGCTTATTCAGTAACGAGGTCTTTTAAGTAAGCCAGCAAACATGTGTTTAATTTTTAAGTATGCTTCGCAAACACGACTTCAAAATATTGTAGAAGAATCTAATACAATAATACTAAAAATAATGTCATCATTGTTTTTTTTTATTATTATATATTTTCTTAAACAACTTAGTTTGTTATGATTGAAAGGCTTTTTGGATAATCTAAAGCCTAGCCTTTTAGCTAAATGACATTCAAAATATCTTTAGCCTAACTTTGATGGAAATCCCAAATCATTTAGAGATATGACAAAAAGTAAATTGTATAAGTAAGTGCAAACATCGTACCAAGCTAGTTTTGGAAGGTTAACTTGAGCTTAAAATTTTCTTTCTAACATGGTATAAGAACTTATCAAGGACCTCTCAAGGGTTGCATTTCACTAAATTTGAATTTTCTATTCCTTGAAGCAGTATATGATAAAAAGATTCATTTTGTATTTTTAGACTAATTAGGTCATTACAACTCACATCCTACTTTTGGTACTTGAAGCACATTTTATAACTAAAAGCATACATGAAAATTTTCACTTAAGTGGTGCAACTTTGGTATGTTGTGTTTCATCTAATCTGTTTTAACTTGAAATTTGGTTTCCGGGGTGGTTCTATTTCCTGGAGAAGTTTCTTTTAAAAGAAATAAGAAATTTGATGACGTTTCAAAAGCCAAATATAACATATGCTCATGCTCACTTTTTTAATATTAAATATAAGTAATGTAATTGAAACATGTCTTGATAAAAAAGTCAAACGTACAAGTTACCAAGTATATTTGTTGGACTTCAAAAATTTATGCTTTTGTGCAAAACATATGTTTATCAATCAAATGCAAATCTGTGTCCTGAGTTTTTTTGGTTCTTATAGTAGTTTACTTTAATTTCTATTGTCTCTACTGTTCCTAGTTTTATAAGAAGGTTCACTGAATTGATAGGAGCTACTTGAGTATTATTTCATCTAAAAAGGTGAAATTTTGGTTGATGGCAAATTAATTTTCTGTTTGTGTTTATTGTAGTGAATATTATAGCATTGGGATTTGCAAATATCATTGGTGGACTTATCATCCTTGGTCACAATGTGAGTGGGCTTTCATGTGCTCCTCCAATCTCATAATTCTAAATTGTATCATCATATCTCTGTGGGCATTCTTTTTTCACATATCTTTCATGCATAAACAAAATATAGTTGAAATACCATGTTGAGATAGACTTATTGATAATGGAAGTAGAATGATTCATCATATTGGCAGGTCAAAATTAAATAATAGCTGCCCTTGTAACCTGAGCCTTGAAACATCTTGCTATGTATGCTTCTCTCTTCAGTCACAATGATGTTTTGTGCTAAGATTAGTCATTGTTAAGTTTAACTTATTTTTTATATTCTAGTTCCATCAACAACGCCTTCTTGTTTAACACATGTTACAACATAATGCATGAATGTATGATCTGATAGCTGAAAAATGTTCTCTGTCTATTAACCTTGATCAGTCTATGCTATTTCAAAACATGGTGAGATGTCCTTGATGCTATGAAGTTCCATTTTCAATTCTATTTCTTTTTGTTTAAAACTTGGTCAAACATGCCTCCTTAAGACAAACTTGTGTGTGGTTTCAAATCCTAAAATGCACTCACTATACAGTGTTGTATACATCCATTTTACTCAAGCCTTTTTTCTCATAAACTAATCCAAAAAAATACTTAGTTTATGCTCTCTTTTTCACCAGCTTGTTGACTTGAAAAATGATCACTCTGGAGAGGATCAAACACAAACGGTTGTGCAAGATCGGTATCAAGAATATCTAGGACGTCGAGAGAACTTCTTGCTTCATGCTGTTGTAGCTGTTTTATCATTCCTGATATTTGGTGCTGTCCCCCTTGTTGTCTATGGCCTCTTGATCAATAAGAATTACAACACTGAACTTAAGCTTGCTGTGGTAGCAGCTACTTCTGTTGTGTGCATCATTCTACTTGCTATTGGGAAAGTTTATACCAGCAGACCGCCCAAAGCCTATATGAAAACTGTGTTATACTATGTTGCAATGGCACTTTCAACCTCAGGAGTAACATATATTGCAGGCGACCTCATCAAGGATCTCCTAGAGAAACTTAACCACCCACAATCAGGTTTCGATATAACCATGCCTATATCAGGCACAACAACCGGATCAACATGGATGTCTAAATGAAGAGGTAGGAGTAGGATTTTTTGTTAGAAGGAGTTTGTGTTTCTTCTTTTACCTCATCTTCAAAGGTAGTCACTAGAGGAACTTGACTAGAATAAATATGTTTGTAGCAAGACGTGAAGGTTCAACCAACCTTTTATTTTGTTTTCCTTTCCAAGACTTCGATTTTGTTACCAAAAGAATGAAAACTTGGAAAATAAATTCAACAAAATCTTTGCATTCCATCTATTATAAGAGTTAAAATCTTGTGTTGTGCAGCTTACCCAATGACATAACATATCTGATTATTACTCAAGATATTGACATACTTTGTAGAAAAGGTGAGTTACATAACGTAGTTGTTAAAATAGCACTAGTAAAAAATAGGGTTTTTACAGCGCACATTATGCCACGGTTCAACGAAAACCGCAGCATAATGGTGCGCGGTGGCAGTTTTGTAAATAAAACGAACCTATATGCCGCGGTTCTACGGGGAACCGCGGCATATACCCCAGTCAACAATTGCCTTTGACGCCACGTATGAATAAAAAATTAAATAACAGAGTATATGCCGCGGTTCTCTGCACAACCGCGGCATATACCCTGCCAATTTATTGCAGGTGCTGACTGGGTCAGAGAATTCGAAAAGTTACAGGGGGTATATGCCGCGGTTCTCTGGGGAACCGTGGCATATACCCCTGTAACGTCTCAACTTCTCTGCCAGTCAGAGAATTTCAGAAGTTACAGGGGGTATATGCCGCGGTTCCCCAGAGAACCGCGGCATATACCCCCTGTAACTTCTGAAATTCCCCAGAAGGCAGTTGGGGGGCAGTTGTGTTGAGCACGTTACAGGGGTATATGCCGCGGTTCTACGAGCAACCGCGGCATATTCTCCCATCTGAAATTAATTTAATATTAATTTGAAATATTTCGAGGTATATGCCGCGGTTGCCCGCTGAACCGCGGCATATAGTTTGAAAATAATTTCAAAAATGCCATTTAGGATAATTTTTTAAATTAGTATATGCCGCGGTTGGGAGTTAAACCGCGGCATATACCCCTCTTATACCGCGGTTAAGTATTGAACCGCGGTAGATTCCCCCGTTCAGAGTTAAAAATTAAAACTTGGAACAGTGTCGTCTTCCTCGCGTCTCTGTTTCGCGTTTTCGCTCCCTCCGTCTCTGTTCATCTCCGATTCATCATTTTTCACCGTTTAAACTTCATATTGTTCGGTCATTATTGATTTTTGACGAGAAAAAACAGTTTTAGCCGATCAAAATCGTTTGAAACGCGTCATTCCCTCTCCGCTGCGATTTCGTTTTTTTTGCACCAAGCGTTTTCGCCGTTCCTCTTCCAGGTATTTATGCCCTTTTGCATCTTTAACGTGGTTTCTTCATTAGTTTTTACATAATGCTATAATTTTGGTAATGTATGAAGTTTCTATAGTTTTGGTAATGTATGGTATAATTTTTGCTTTAATTTTGATAATGCATGAAATTGTTATAGTTTTGGTAATGTATGGTATGATTTTTGCTATAGTTTTGGTAATGTGTGTTGTAGTTCTTGTATGTAATTGGAAGTTTGATTTTTAGTAGCTTATCTTTTTATGTAATATTTAGGAATATGGATCGAAATTGGATTAATTTACCACGTATTAGTGCTGAGTACGAGAGAGGTGTAGAGGAATTTATACAATTTGCGCAACGTAATGAGGGGAGAACTGATGATGAAGTGAAGTTTAGATGTCCTTGTGTGAACTGTTTGAATGGGAGAAAGTTGAACGCAACTCAAATTAGAGAACATCTTATATGTGATGGTTTTCTAAGATGCTATACAACATGGATCTGGCACGGCGAAGAAATGGATTTTCCCACTGACTCTCAAAGTGTAAATGTTACTGATTCCACCATGGAAGAAGATCGACCGGATGAAGACAAATTGGAGGACATGATCCGCGATGTTGGAGCAGAAAATTTTGCCAAAGCTCATGTGTATGAGACGATGTCGACTGATGCAGAAACACCTTTGTATGTCGGTTCAACTAAGTTCACACGTTTATCAGCGGTGTTAAGGCTCATGAATTTGAAGGCGAGCAATGGATGGACTGATAAGAGTTTTACAGAACTGTTGACGTTGTTGAATGAAATGTTGCCAGATGGAAATACACTGCCCACTCGTAATTATGATGCGAAGAAAATTCTTTGTCCAATGGGTATGGAGTATAAAAGGATACATGCTTGTCCCAATGACTGCATTTTGTATAGGAAAGAGTTTGAATTTTTGACAAAGTGTCCAAAATGTGGCTTATCACGATACAAGTCAAAAAACAATAGTGAAGATAATGGTCAGATAGAAAAAAATGGATCTGCTTTGAAAGTAGTTTGGTACCTTCCAATAGTGCCCAGACTTAAGCGTTTGTTTGCGAATCCCAAAGATGCTAAAAATCTTAGATGGCATGCAGATGAGAGAAAAATTGACGGGCTGCTTCGTCATCCAGCTGATTCAAAGCAATGGAAAAATATTGATCGACAATTCCCCGAATTTGGTAAAGAGTGTAGAAATCTTAGGCTTGGTTTAGCCACTGATGGAATGAACCCATTTGGTAATCTGAGTACCAATCACAGTTGTTGGCCAGTTATATTGATAATTTACAACTTATCTCCTGCATTGTGCATGAAGAGGAAGTACATGATGTTATCTATGATGATATCTGGTCCAAAGCAGCCTGGAAATGACATAGATGTTTATCTAAGCCCACTAGTTGAAGACTTGAAGGTTTTGTGGGTTGACGGGGTTGAAATATTTGATGCATTCGCTTCAGAGACTTTTATGATGCGTGCAATGTTATTTTGCACCATTAATGACTTTCCTGCTTATGGTAATTTGTCAGGATACAGTGTCAAGGGTCATAAAGCGTGTCCTATATGTGAAGAAAACACTGCAGCTCATCAATTGAAACATGGAAGAAAGACGGTGTATCTGCGTCATCGGAGATTTCTAAAACGTAATCATCCATATCGAAGGTTAAAAAAAGCATTCAATGGAGATCAAGAGAGGGACGAAGCACCAAATCCACTTACTGGCCTTGAAGTTCTTCAAAAAGTTAATAAAATACATCATGTATTTGGGAAAACATCGAAGAAGTCATCTGTAACGACCCCTTGGAAGAAGAAATCAATATTCTTTGATCTTCCATATTGGTCAAAGTTAGATGTTCGACATTGCATAGATGTGATGCATGTAGAAAAGAATGTGTGTGATAGCTTGATTGGTACATTACTCAACATTCAGGGAAAGACAAAAGATGGAGTGAATGCTCGTTTGGATTTGGTTGACATGAATATCCGAGAAGAGTTGGCACCGAAGGAGATTGGTAAACGTACTTATTTGCCCCCTGCATGTTACACAATGTCTAGACAAGAGAAGATAAGTTTTTGTGTATGTTTAAAGAGTATCAAAGTACCACAAGGATACTCTTCAAATATGAAGAGTTTAGTGTCAATGCAGGACTTAAAGCTTGTTGGCATGAAGTCTCACGATTGTCACGTCTTAATGCAACAGTTGTTACCGGTGGCTATTCGTGGAATTTTGCCCAAAAATGTTAGGCACACCATAAACAGGTTGTGTTCATTTTTCTCGTCAATATGTAGTAAAGCCATCCATCCTACAAAGTTAGATGAACTTCAAGGCGAGATTGTTATCATCTTGTGTCAACTAGAGATGTTTTTCCCTCCATCTTTTTTTGACATCATGGTACATTTACTTGTTCATTTGGTTAGAGAAATCAAGTTGTGCGGACCGGTATACTTAAGATGGATGTATCCTATTGAGCGTTATATGAAGATTTTGAAAGGGTACGTTAAAAATCCATATCATCCTGAAGGTTCGATGATTGAAAGGTATATTGCTGAAGAAAGTATCGAGTTTTGTTCAGATTACATGACATCAACGAATCCAATAGGAGTTCCTCGCACAGCATGGTTGAATAAATTTTCTACAAGTAAAAGCATCCGAGGTGTCAATGTGGTGACAAAAGATCGCGAAGAATTGTTGCAAGCGCATCTTTATATATTGAACAACACAGATGAGGTGATCCCTTTTTTGGAAGCACACAAAGCCATTGTTAAGAATAAAAATCCAAGACAATCAGAGAAATGGCAATTGATGGAGCATAACAAAACATTTATGTCTTGGTTCAAATCTGAAATTGACAAAGAGCCACATTCTTCTGAAACTTTATTGTGGCTTGCAAATGGTTTGAAGTTTGATGTCGTGTGTTGTACAGGTTATGAAGTCAATAATTGCACATTCTATACGAAGACTTTGGATGATAAAAGCACAGTACAAAATAGTGGAGTCAGTTTAGAAGCTGAGTCACTTCAATTTTCCACATCAAAAGATCAATCTCCTGTACTTGGATCAATGAGATATTATGGTATAATAGAAGAGATATGGGAGGTTGATTACACCAAGTTTTCCGTTCCATTGTTCAAGTGTAAGTGGTTTGACAATAAGAGTGGTGTGAAAATAGATGACTCGGGTATGACACTGGTTGATTTTCGCAAGGTGGGTTATCGAGACGAACCGTTTATCATGGTACATCAACCATCTCAAGTTTTTTATGTCAAAGATCCTTCGTCTGACCATTGGTATGTTGCTCTTCAAGGCAAAAAACAAATTGAAGTTAACGAAGACAATCTAATTAATATTGATATTGCTGACAACCATTCATTTCAAACTACAACAAAGTTGGATGACCAATCTGTAGTTGACGATGATGTACATGCAATTCGGTCAGATCATGATGAGGGAATATACATATGATGAATCCATATCTTTATGTATGAATTTTCAATTTGGATACTATTACATGTTTTGTTAATTTATATGATATTACATAAGTCTTGAAAGAAAATTTAATGTTGTTATTTATTTTGACAGATATATGGCTGATCATCCACATTCTTCAGGGGATGAGGCTCCCCCACCCAGATCCACTAGAGGACCCACTAGGATGAAACAACTATTAATCAGGAAAAATAGTGGTGAAAGAACTCCGGTGAATGTGAATGTCACCACGGGTGTGGCAACTGGCCCCTATGCAGATGACTTCCGATCATACCTTGGAGTAGTGGCACGTGATAAGATTAGCATTCTCATTCCATCTTTTGATCATGTGTCCGAGGGTGATCGGAACATTATTTGGCAAGATATATTGGTAAGTTAGTTAATAGCATTTGAATTATAATTTGTTTATATTGATAATTTTGTACTAATACAACTTTATTATGTTTTTTCAGATGACATTTGACATTCCAAATGTCCCAACACTTAGAAATAAGTGTTTGTCAACTGTTGCAGAAAATTTCAGAAACTTTAAAAGCAAGTTGACATCAAGGTACATCTTTGGACACCTTAAACATAAAACTCCATGTAATGCATATAAGTCCATTGATGAGGAGACTTGGCGGGTTTTTAAAGAGAGTCGGATGTCAGAGGAATGGCAGGTTAGTGTAGTTCATATTATTCAATTCCTCATTAACAAATATATATCATATGAACTCATTAATTAATGTGTATGTGACAGGCAATTAGAAGCAAAGCACAAGGAACAAGTGCTAAGAACAAAAACCCCCACCTATTATCTCGTGGTGGGTATAGGAAGCTTGAGGAGAAAATCCTCAAGCAAAAGGCAGATGCTATACCACCATCTCAGAGTGGTAGCCCTCCTCAGCCTCCTTCTCCACCGTCTAGACATGAGAAATGGAAGTTGGCCCGTATGCGACCATCGGGCACCTACTCTTCCGACACTGCACGAGAGATTTCTGAAAAAATTGTAAGTTATCACTGTTCCTAAAATAATAAATATTGTCATTATACATACTACATTAAACTATTTAAAGAATAATGGTGTTTTGTAATGTTACAGGACGCCTTGGTTGAGCAGAGCTCCCAAGGCCAATTCACTCCAGAGGGTCGCCAGGATATTCTTGCTGCTGCAATTGGACGACCTGAGCACCCTGGACGTGTACGTGCTGCAGGTCCTGGAGTAGGCATTACGGATTATTTTGGGAGCTCTTCTCGTCAGCCTTCATATTCGTACAGCGATACACAAAGGATGACAGAAGAGATCACAAAAAAGGTCCGACAAGACCTTATGCAGGAGATCAGGGCCGAGGTGAGGGCTGAATTCCAGATGCTCTACCAGGAGCAGTTTCAGAGCATGCGCCCGATGCAGTCTCCTATAGAGGAACATGTGGTCCCTCCCCCTCCCACAGGTAAACTTAATAAACATTTATGTGCAATTATTTCTATCTCTTGTATAATCTAACATTTACTCTGACAGGGAGAAGCGGCAAAGGAAGTTGTTCCGCATCAGCCATCCCAGAGGATGACATGGACGATGGTAGTCCATGTCTGCTATACATTTTAGAAGAAGATGAGATGGTGCTGGTAGCTCGTGGAACAGAGTTTAGGTCAGCGACTGTATGTCATGGTATGCAACTATTAGAGGATGAGGTGAAGGTCTCAGTGGATGAAATGATCATGCCAGATGCCTCGGTTCCACTGTCCACGGAAGAGATTTTCACTGTGGAACAAGCATATAAGTCGTTTATCACTTGGCCTAAATTTTTGGTTAAACCAGTTTCTGACCCCTCGGTATGAAATTCTTCTTTACACTTCTCAATTTTAAAGGTTTTTGATGTCAAAACTTATCTTATCTTTTCATGTAACAACAGACGCAGGAACAACAGAAGATTCCTCTATCTGAGGATGACCCTCTTTCTTCATTGCATCTACTTGCTGACATCCTTGATGATAAGCCTTTGGAGGTTCAGTATGATGCTAATGTATTTGGGCATGGCTCTGAGGTCCCAATATACCTTAATAGCCAAGATGTCCGTGAGCTTGCGTCGGGAACACAAGAGTTGAATATTTCAATTATTCAACTATGGACGATGTAAGTCTATGACCAATTATTTATATATAAAATTGATTTATATATCAAGTATCCTTATATCAAAGTTAATTTTTGATTTCAGGTATATGTTTGGGGTCGCTAATAAGTTGGGGCGTTCTGATGATTATGGATTCATTGATCCCCAAGAAATTCATGAATCAAATGATTTTGACCATATCAACATGAGTCTGATAAGAAGTTTTGGAAGGGGCAAGAAAATATACTTTTTGCCTTATATATCCGGGTAAGTGAACTTTGTTAACATAATAATGTTCCATATGTGATTTTAATATTTAATAGTTACGTTATTATGAATTTCAGGCGCCATTGGCAACTTCTTGTTATGTCTGTGCAAGACAACTATGCTTTGTGGTTCTGCTCATTGCACAGGCCTCCTCCCACACAACTCAGACAAGCAATTGATTGGTAAGAACCTCAATGTTTGGACTTTCTTTGTTATATAACTGAATGCTAAAACATTTTTTTATATACAGTTCTATTCCAGCAAGTATGATGATGGACGGGAGATCAATTGCTAAGAGTAGAAAGATTGCTTGGATTTCTCTCAAGGTTTGACATATGCTAAAGTCTGACTTTGTTATAATTGTTTTATAACAAATGTTATTCACTAACTATTATCAACTGTGATGATATATTGTAGTGTAACAGACAAAATGGGTCATATGAGTGTGGATACTATGTAATGTATTGGATGACCCATATTGTTCGTTCTCACATCACAAGAAGCTGGGAAACGGTAATATTTAACTTTAACAAATTTTGATTTTTTAACAAATGTTGAATTCATATACACTAATTAAAATGAATTGTCTTTTGCAGAGATTCAAGACTACTACACCAGTTCCTGAGAAGTCACTACTATTCATTAGGAACGCTGCTGCGAAGTATATAGTTAGATTATACAATAGCTCTTAGATTTAGATTTAAACAATGCATTTGATTAGATAGAGTTTTCTTAGACTCTCTACTTTATTTGATGTTGAAATACATTTGAACATGGGTTATTTATGTTGAAATTGAATTTCTGTAAATGTTTTTATATGCAGGTCTGTTTTTGTGGTAATGGATATCACAAAAACAGACCTGCAATTTTAAAAAACTGCAGGGGAATATGCCGCGGTTCTAACCACAACCGCGGCATATAGTGATTCGTTTTTTTTAAAAAACGAGACATATGGCCGCGGTTTTGACACTAACCGCGGCATATTCATCGGCCTATATGCCGCGGTTGAACCGCGGCATATAGTGCATTTTTTAATTTTTTTTTTTAAATTTTTTTAGGGTTTAGGCAGCGGTTCCCTAGACAACCGCGGCATATTCCGCAGCCTATATACCGCGGTTCGAACCGCGGTATAAAGTGTCTGACTTACTACCGCGGCTGAATATGCCGCGGTTCAAGAACCGCGACGTATAGTGAAAATGAACCGCGGTAAAAGCCCTTCGCTGCACTAGTGTAGTTTGTTTATTATTTGTTGCACATTGTGAAAGCAGATGTTTATATATATATTTATATATATATATATTTATATATATATATATATATATATTTATATATATATATATATATATATATATATATATATATATATATATATATATATATATATATATATATATATATATATTATATGTATGCTCACTAGTTGTCAGAATCTTGTCATACCACTTTTAGGGCCATGTTTCTCCGAAAAATAACGTGTTTTGTGCCCTTGAAGTGCATTTATTTTACCTTTTTGTGTAAAACTTTCCTGAAGAAGTTACTAATCTTGGCTCGCTGGATTTTTGTTTCCTTAAGATCACCATTTGGAGAAGGAAGCTAGTGTTCTTATTGAAAATAAATTTCATTGGAAAAAAGCCTTGACTTTCGACTATGTGTTGCTTCGGGACAATAAAGACATGTACTTTTGGAAGAAGACAATATAATTTTGCTAATGATATGGAACGTCTCTTTGACACAATTTAAAGTGTAGTCTTTCTTAAATAGACCAATCATGATATGGGTTTACATGGCAAAAGTCACGCCACAATGGAAGAACTGAAAAGATTTCTTCTTATTAACTCATAGGAGGATATTAATATAAAATTTAATAGGTTATATATGTCTTTGATTTTTAGAAGTTTACATTCAAATATCCTCAATGTCTGTAAAATAAGAAAACAAAATTTTTATTTCTAGTAACTTCCTAATATGTTTTAAAGACGGTTTAATGTATTTGCATCCTTAGGCAACTCAACAAGATCCCAAATTTAATTAAATGTCATACAATCCATCTCATCTTTCATAGTATATATCACATGTTTGATTCTTTAGAGTTCATAGCTAGTGAAACTGTTTCAGGATCATTCTTTTGCTTCCAATGTTATGTTTAGTTTTTGTAAATACACTTCATAATCACTAGAAATTGTCAATCTTTTTATTCTAGGATATCATATTAATGTTGTCTAATTACCTTGATGAGAAACTTGTTCAAGAGGTTGTCTAACATTTACTTATTTCTCGTTAACAACTTGATCTATATTATCATATTCAACACCTTGTAGAAATCAAATCACGTATTATCAAGAATACTCTTGAACTGAAGGAGCGTGGATGATTAACATTCTGTTATTTGAGTGAGAGAGTTGGACTTCACAATGATATTTTAAAACCTATATTTTTAAATTAATTACTCTTTGTAATCAAGTAATTTTGAGGAAATTTTGCATTTCTTGATTTCACAATTCTAATGTTATGATATAGGCAACAAAATTTAAACAATTTAGATTTTTTCTACTTATGCAATAAAATATTCAATACTAATTATGAGGTATAGTTTCTCTTATGGGTTATAAATTTCTATTCTAGATGGACATCCCTCTTCGTATATATGTCATAAGTTGGGTTTCCATATTTGAATAACTCAAAATGTGTTTCTAAAACAACCTAATTTATTAGATACCTATATGTCTTAAGGAGGGATGACAACAAAATATATCCATAATCATCTATGGGTCAAATCTATAACGTATACAAAATGAATCTCTAATATATACTCTTCGATCATGGATATGACACTTTAATTACTCACTTTTTTTTATGGAGCAAGAGTTACATGACATCCAACCTTTGAATACCATTAATCATTTTCATTAAATTTTATTTGGATATTTAAAAACAAAACAAGTGATCAAAATAAGATTATTAGTGGGAGAAATATTGATAATTGAAGAATTGTTTATGATTTAATTTTATATATATGTATATTTTTTATTTAAACATATGAAATTGAAGTTATTTTTGAAAAGATTATTTTGTTAAAATTTATACTCTTGGGCTTACTTGTTTATATTTATTTTTAGAAAGATCAAATTTATGTATATGAAATTTTCTTATGCAATTTTATTTATACTACACTTTAAAATATTTTTATCTACGTTTATATTTTAAATAATTTCTTTTAAATAGTTTTATCCAAAATTTTAAAATAAAAATTGTGTGGGTATCCATGAATACCTATTAGTACATAAGAAAAACTATGTGTAAATTTTTGACATATATCCAATTAATAGTGGGATAAGTGTAGAAAATATTAACCCTAGTTTCTCAACCAAGAGGAGGGTAAATTGATTTTGTTTAATAAAAATTGTTCTTTTAAAAATCTTGACAAAATCTTTGAACCTTTCTTGGAATACAAGAAAATAAAGAATGTAACTAGATAAAAAGTGTAAGGATAGAATGATCAACACCACAGTTTATACTCGTTCGGCCTGAATGCTTACATTAAGTTTTATTTCAATCAACCTGAGATTGAAAGTAAATCCACTATATAGGTCGAGTTCTATAGCAAGACATACAGAGACACCCTCTCAATGTACTCTCCTCTCTAACTCCAAATATACTATAGTAAACACACAAAAAGAACAATCCTCTTTCTGTCAACCCCTTTGAGATACCACACTCAAAATAACCAAAACTTCACAAGTTCTCTTCTTGGCCTCTACTACAGGGAACCACAATCACAATTGATGGCAAACGATTATGATCTTCCAATAGAAAACCTCTCATTGTAGATTGATCAGCTTTGAAAGTACAACTCTTCAAGAATCCTTGATTTTATTTCTTTCCAAATGAAATTCTTCTTGATTCTTGGAGAAAAGACACTCTTGCAATTTTGAACTCAACAAAATTTATCAGATATGAAATTTATGATTCAAAAAGTTGTTTAATGCAAAGAGCTATGAATCTATTTATAGAAATAACAACACTAATGCAATTTAATCGATTACATTATTAATGTAATCGGTTAAGCAGTTAATACTTCCTTAACAGAATTAGATCTATCACATTTAGAAAGATTTAGCATAGCATGTAATCGATTATGTAATTAATGCAAGTCATAGCATTTAAAAATATGACCGTTATGACTTATTAAAAAACAAGTTTTCAGTGTACACGTGTTTTAATTGATTAAGAAAAAAGTGTAATCGGTTAAGTACTATACTTAAACAAATTTGAAAACTTTTTCATTCAAAACTCAACAATGCACTCAGAAATCAAGTACATGCAAAGACACGAGTTTTAATCGATTATCCACATAATGTAAGTGGTTAAAACTAGCAGTTTGCCACAATTAATCATGTACTGATATCAGATGATTTGAAACAGATCTTATAAACTATGTAAAAAATTTATTCATCCAAATATATAAAGAGCAAAGAGTTTTATTAACCTTAACCAATGAGTATGCATATCACAGATATAAACACAATGAATATGCATAACATATAGTTCAGGCACAATCAAATATATGAACAACAACTTTACTTAATGTGTGCAAGAAACTATTAAAACATTTCTGTTGTTGTCATCATAAAAAACACATATGGGATATATGGGTTTAGCTTTCACATAGCTCTCCCTATCAACAATAAGTAATGAGAAATTTTTTAGGTGGCACAGTTAGGTACTATCTAGACTCACCCTATCTTATTGTTATCCTTATTCTTAAGTGCTCTATTCGACAAGAATTGAGGAAGTTTTACATTACTTCTCATTTTTCTCACCTTATTTATTAAAATTTGATTTACTTTTGTTACACAATTTTTATTCAAAGAACCAAATATAAAGAAATGGACAACAATTTCATGTTCTTGAAGAAATTTCACAATGGATCAAGCACTTTTTTTCATTCTTTATGCATTTATCATAGTACTTTTTACCAATATCTAAAATCAAATTCTTGAATTGTTTTTTTGCATTATAACTCTATTCTTTCAACCTTAAAACTTGTAAAGGCATCCAAAGTTTCATCCTTAGAACAAAGTAAGTAAAATGCATATATTATATTTATAAAGATGGTGAAGTATCTGACACTCTTTACATGCATATCTAAACAACAAACATGTGTACTAATGATTTCTAGTAGACTTGTTTGTTTCCTTACCTTTAATGTCATCTAAGCAAGTCTCAAAATCAATAAAGTCTAAAGTACTAAGCACTCCTTCATTTACTAATCACTTAATTCTATCAATATATATATGTGTCCCCAATCTTTGCTTCCACAATATAAAGTATTCTTCACTAAGAATATATCATTTTCATCCAATGTAATGTTCATAAAATTATGATTTTGTAAAAGATAAAGTAAATAAAGATCACTTTTCCCCTTTCAACACCTATACATGGTCTTATTTTACGATTATTGACAACTATAGTTTTCCTTGAGTAAGACTCTTCAATTTCAATCTTTGACACATTTGATCTCCATCTTCTTGGAATAATCTTCAGGTTAGGTTGACAAAACTTCATGGGTTGACCAAGTAAGAATTTATTTACTTCATTCATAGTATCATGATGATCCTATTTATCGCCTTTTTCCTTCAATTAGGTAATTCTATTAACTTGATGTACCTCATTGACCATTCCTTGCATTGATGTCTCTTTCTTCTCGTTGTCAAATTGTGAAGAGAAACCTTAAGAAATTTTCTTAGGTTCAAACACATTGAATGTCATCTCTCCATCTTGACTTCTTACTTTCAGCTTTCCACCATCAACATCGATGACAAATTTAGTTTTCATAAATGGCTAGATGAAAGGAATATCAACATCTTCCTTCATATGAAGAATTACAAAATCCAACAAAAAAATGAATTTGTCCACCTTTACAAGTACATCTTCAACGACTCCTTAAGGGTATTTAATGGACTGATATGCTAGTTGAAGCGTAATCCTTGTTAGCTTGACATCAAGTCCACAAATCCTTTTAATCGACATAAGATTAATACTAGCTCCAAGGATCTTTGAATATTTTGAGGCATAGTCATCTGAATTATAGCACTACATTTTCCTTGAACTTCAATAATTTTCTCTTCTATATATTCCTTTTTCTCGTTGAGAAATTTCTTCATGAATTTTGCATAGGAAGGTATTTGTTGCAATGCTTTAGAGAAAGGCATATTGATCCCCAACTTTTTGAATATATCCATGAATCGACCAAAATGTTTCTCTTTGTCCTTCGTTGACCGAATTAATGGATATGGAAGAGATTTTACGACATCTTTATCACTTTTTTTTATCCTCCTCTCTTTTCTTTTTAATTTCCTCCTCACTTCTCTCATAATTTTTCTCACTTATTTTCTCTCCACTCTCACTTTTCTTACTCTCTTCTTTTTTTTTTCAACCTATCATTCTTTCTTTCCCTCTCTCTTCCAACTCCCTTCCCTCTTAGTAATGATAGCATTACAATGCTCTATTAGGCTTACCTCTGATGGAAAATCCCTTAGCCATGGTCAAGCATAGTGAAAGTCATCCTTGAAGATGATGTCAACTCTACCTTATGGACCACCTTTAGAGCCATAATGGACCATAGATTGAAGAGTAGTGTAGGAATTTAGGCCATTGCATTCTTCCATGCAGTGTAGGTTTGTTTAAGGCTTGTATTATGGCCTAAGTAGCATAGGACTTTCCTTAAGTTAGTTATCCAAACCAAGTGGAAAGTGTGTTCCATGTGTCATGCTTCCATTGTAGAGTATTTTCATCTTAGAAAGTGGCCACATGACACTCTAGGAGTGGAAAATATTTCTTTTTGGTAGTGGCCACATGTCCTTCCACCATTGGAGATGATTTGTTTTTAGTAGTGGTCATATGACATTCTAGAAATGAAGAAGATTGTGTTGTGAGTGACCACATGTCCTCCCATCATTGGAGAGGATTTGTGGACACTTGTCTACTCCTTAGAAGACCTCACTTTTGGCCAATGACAAATGTGGAAGTTCATGCTTTTAGGGTTAAAAGAAGACACCCTTGGCCTATAAATAGAGTTGTCTTCACCCCTGTATTTCATCTTGGATTGATGTAAAGCTATGTTGCCAAATTGTAGCCATAAACATCCTTGATCAAGACTATAACAACCCTAGAGGCCCTTCTTGTTACATATCTCATGGAGTAGGAGTAACCTCTCCTTGAACCATCAAACTACCTGATGGACAAATTTGTAAGCACCAAAATATGATGTCACAAACTTGTTTCACAATCGGCAAGTATGACCGAATCGTTCAAGTAATAAAACTTGGTAAGACCAAGTATCGTTCTTCCCAAAGGACTCACGGCCTAGTTTAGTTATGTGATTTCTTGATTAGCTAAGACTTAAGAAAACAATGATTGAAATTTTAATATGCAAGACGAAAATAAACATGTATGCATGAATTGATCAATGGCAAAGACATAAGATAAACACTTTCAATGGATTAAATGAATGAATATGTTGTTGGGGGTCAATTTCATCTCATCCACTCTCATATATTTTAGGAATTCAACATTCAAATCATCATTGTTAATGCCACTCACTAATGTACCATTCTAGATGGCTTCTCCCTAATCAAATAGTTCATACAATTCCTAGCATTCCTAATGATTAGTTCATTACCGCAGGAGCTTAAGGCAACCAATATAATATTGTCAGTAAAATATTGGGAGAAATTCCCCGGATCTAGATTTCCCCGTACGTGTCCGTATCAACAAAACCAATAATCATGCATTAGAATGAGTTAAACAATGCAAGCATTGAGCAAAGAGGAAAAACCCTAACTAATGATGAAAAGAAAGCATATGTCTTAATTCAAAGATGTATTCAACAAATCCATATATGAGAGCTTCAAGAGATTACATTGATTCCCCAACAAACATACAAGGTTTAGTTCACCATATTCATGGTGAACCTAGATGAATAACAATGAAAGTATGAAAGAATAAACCCAATAAAGGTGAAGAGGTAGCCTGAGCATCCAAGATCCTCCTTCAAAGGGGTGGAAGAGAGAGTGTTTGCCTCGTTTCTGCCAAAGATACCTAACTAAAGGACGTGCAAGCCCTTATATACTAATCTAGAGTTACAAAAGATTACAAAAGCCCAAGCCCAAAAAGTGCCGCTCAGCGCCATTTACCGCTCAGCGGTGGTTACGCGTCTTCTTTCTTCCCCTCAGCGGCCATTTGCCCCTCAGCGGTTCCAACGCCACCTCTTGAGTGCCGCTCAGCGGTAGTTTGCCGCTGAGCGGTGCCTTCGACTTCTCCTTTTTGCACTCTTTCTTGTCTTTTCTAATGTCCTCTCTCTTATTCTTCACTTCTTTCACCAAATTCACCTCAAAACCTGCACAAAAACACTTAAATCAAGCATAAACCTGTCCAGCTCTCTTATTTCTGAAAATATAAACAAAAGGCATGATTTCAAGCTAGTTTCTAAGTCTAAAGGTTGCTTTTAGTATCAACTTTAAGCATGAAAATAACAGTTTTTCAACTGTTATCACAACCCCAAACTTAAAACTTTGCTTGTCCTCAAGCAAACAAAATGTAACTCCATCTCCAACCAATTCATATGATGGTTCACTCATTCAAAATCCTCTTTTCAAGATAAGTAATAACTTCACTCAAACTTATGACCAAGAGTTAATTCAAGATGTGCACATGCTTTAGTGTTCACAAAGTCATTTAAGTTCCAACAAATGCTATTTTTCATGAATGATCAATCAATTAAGCATGGATGTTCATGTGCTTATGGAATCTTTCCTCACTAGGTAAAGTGTTTCACTCAACACACAAGTGTATAAGAGGTAAAGTGTTTCACTCATTCACTCCACTATCACAATGTCACATGAATCAACTTTGCCTTTCATTTTACCACAATCAAATACATTCACAAGCATGCATCATCACAAGGACTTTTCAATGGCTTATAATGTGGCTGGGCTAACAAGAAAATTGGTTTTTCTGGATCACAAAATCCTTGAGTTAAGAGAGTCATAACAACACAATCTTCTTATTCATTCCCAACTTTCTTTTGCCTTTGCTTTTGCATTTGCATTGAGCTTTGCTTCTTTTTCTTTTCTTTTCTTTGCATATTCTTACTTTTTAGCTCTTAGCTCAATGCTTTTTCCTTTTTCATGTTTCCCCAATAACCCCAAACTTGAACATTTAACAATACCACACAAGATCTTCTACTTAACTCAAAGTAAAGATTTTCAATCAAGGGTGTTCAGTGTATATTTAAGGCTAAGGGTTCAAAGGATAGAACACAACATGTTCTCTTTTAGAAGGCTAACTTTATGAATTTGGCCAATAAAAAGGGTTTCAAAAACACGGCCTTTGATCATATGATGCAAAACAAGCAATTGATTCAATCATAGAAAACCTGGGCAAAGTCATTCATGCTTTCAAAGTAATAGCATTCAATAATAACAACTCTGGAGCTCAAAACCTCACATATAAGCTCATTCACATTTGACATGCACATCCTGCTTAATTTCACAATCACAATCATGATATTATGCATTTGTTCACAAAGCTTGTGAATCACCTGTATAAGCATTTTAATGTGCACATCATCTCAACATCAATCAATCAATAAGCATCATCAAGCATTACTTATCACACAATCACAGTTAATAGCAAACCATCACAAGAAACCAGGTTTTAAATAGAGTACATCAAACCCTAAAACAAAAACAAATAAGTTCAGAAAACTTAAACCATAAAAGCATAATCATATGATAGCATTCATCAGTAAATGCTATCTCAGCTCCTCATCAGTCCGAGCTCTCTGTATCTTCCTCTTCCTCTTCATCATCATCTTCATCAAATGCATCCTCCTCCTCTGCTTCATCTTCCTCCATATCTCTGGCTGAAGCTTCAGCTGCTCCAGCTCCTCCATATACTGGTTCTTCTGGCCAAGCTACCACATTATGGAATTCATCCATAGTCCACCTGTGTGCTGGAGGGGTATCATACATCCCCACTATCATCTCAGCCGTGGCCACCTGCCCTCTGTGGATGGACTGCAACTGAGCACCTATAAGAGACATATACATGTCCCTCATCTGGAATGGTTCTGCCTCATGAGTATCAGCAGAAGTCCTGCCCTGTGCTGGCCTTCTCTCTCTACGAGCCTGGCGTGGTGGAACTGGCTGGGCTGCCTCCTCACCTCCACAATACTGTCTGTAATAGGCCTCATCTATAGCTTTTCTTGGCCTCTCAAATGGTGGAACAGAAGTATCCACCCCAGCTAGCTTGCAAAGGTGAGTGATCAAAGAAGGATGTCCCAGTGGTGCTTTGTTGTTTGAGGTGTTAGCACACACACTAATCTCATCAGCTATCACCTGCCCAATATTAACATTCAAGTTTCTGATAGCACAATAGATGAATAGTGCCCTGCTGAGAGTGATATCTGACACATGTGAGCATGGCTGAATGTTGGCATGAGAAAATGCCATCCAATACTTTGCAAGAGGAGTCAAGTCTGTCCTCCTAATGTTAACCACTGAGCCAGATCTATTCCTTTGGAAGTGTCCTCCAGGTATACACAATACTCTCTCCACATCCTCATAATCAGCACCTTCCTCCATGCTAAGAGCAAACTGGCATTGCTCACCAGCCCACACAGTATCCAGAAAGTTATTTATGGAGTCAGGATCATACCTGATAGCATGGCCTCTAACATAGCCCAAATAATTCTCAGCTGGATAATCACCAATCTTCTTTGCATTGGTGTAAAATTCTTTCACCACAGCTATGTTGGCAGGTGATGGATAAGTGGCTAGCTTCCCCCAATCATTCCCTAACACTTGCTCTCCAAATTGAGGAGCAAAGTTAGGTATCATTCCAACCTTTCTCTCCATTAGAAGTCTCCTGTCCTGAACCACCCTAAAGTGCTTCTCATGTTTCCTAGAGAGGAACCTGCCATTATGGGGCTGCTCTGGTTCCTTTTCCTTTCTCTTGGTTGCCATGGTTTTCAATCTCTTTCCTGAAGAGGATGCCATTCCTGCATTCAAACATAAATCCAAAACCACAGAACATGATGTTAATCATTAGTAAACATAAAACAAAACTCCTTTTGAAGCTAAACCACCGCTGAGGGCCAGAATTTCCCCTCAGCGCCACCAGCGCCACATTCTAACACGCAAAATCAGAAAAAAACAAATCTGGCAGAGTGCCGCTCAGCGGTAATTCTGCAGATTTTTGAAAAATCAGTTTTAAAGCTTCCCTAACTCCACCCAAATGCAATTTTCAGTTTTCCAGTTCATAATCATGCAGTTTAATCGGTTCAAACATCAAATATATCATCAAATCATGCATAGAAATCAAAACCCCTAAATATTCATGCTTTGACAATCACATTCAAATTCAAGAACCCTAGAATGAACAAAATGCATTTTACTTACTTGGGTGGAGATACTAGATGCAATGAGAATGCCTTCAAACTAGAATGCTCTCTTCCAACCCCAAACTTTGATGGCACACTAGTGAAAAAGTGAATAGAAGAGAGATTTTCTTAAGAGGGAAGAGTGAAAAGATGTGGAAAACCTAGGAGAAGGTGTGTGGAAGTGTTTGTGTAGAGAGAAGTCTGGAAATAAACCCTAAAACGCAGCTTGGGGTATAAAAATACCCTAATGGGCTCGGGTCCCGCTAAGGGGAACTTAAGCCCCTCTGCGATAGTACCGCTCAGCGGTAATTGCCGCTCAGCGGCACTTTCGTAAAGTGCTCCCCTCCTTCTTTTCTTGACCTACGTGCCTTCCCTACATGTCTCTCATAGGTTCCCTGCAATTCAATGTTAAAAATGCTTATGCAAATCCTAACTAAAAATAAACAAACAAAAACAATCAATCAACTGGGTTGCCTCCCAGGTAGCGCTTGTTTAACGTCACGAGCCTGACCCAAAATCCACCAACACCCATCAGTAGGTGTTTCAAACTTACCAGCACCCATCAGTAGGTGCAAAATCTTCTCACCAACACCCATCAGTAGGTGTTACAAACTTAGTATCCTTCAGTAGATACTTAACCACCTAGCATCCTTCAGTAGATGCTGGATCCAACAAAAATATTTACAGAATAATATCCACAATTTAAAAGTTACAAAACCAAATCAAAAGTTTTTAAATCTACTGGGTTGCCTCCCAGCAAGCGCTTCTTTAACGTCACTAGCTTGACCCAGTAAAGCTCATGTTCCTTCTTCTTTTTCTTCTTTCTACTGAACTTCTTCAGAAATTTGATCAAACCAGGAACCTGTTGCAATGTTTCAATCATAGGAACTTTAATCTCCAATTTCTTGAAGATTTCCATAAAGCACTTAAATTTCTTTTCCTTCCTATGATTCTTCTTTAGATGAGGATGTGATTTTTCATGTGATTTCTTCTTCTTTCCTCTCATCTTCTTTTTCTTCCTTTTTCTCTCCCTAAATTTTCTCTTTTTCTCTTCTTTTATTTTTTTCTTCCTTTCTCTTTTTCTCCTCAACTTCTTTATCTTCACACAAATTTTCTTTCTCTCTTTTCTCTCAACCAATTCTTTTTCTTTTTCTTCATCTTTATCTTTCTCACTCAACTCTTCTTTCTCTTTTCTCTCTACCCTTTCCTCATCTCCCTCTAATTTTTCCTCATCAAGAATCTTGTCACTTTCAGTGATAATGACTTGCCCTTCCTCCTTAAGGTTAACATCAGTATTAACATCATCATTTAATATCTGACTAATGTGACGAAGTTGCATCTCCATTCTTTTACATGATTCTTCAATGCTTTTCTGAGTAGAGTCGGAATTTTTCAAAAATCGTTGAAGGGTGTCCTCCAACCTATCCAAACTTCCTGATAGAAAGGGTTGTTGCTGCCATTGTTGTTGTGGTTGGTTCTCAAATTGTCCAGCAGCTTGCCAAAATTGGCTTTGATCCATGCTTGAGTGAGGTTCCCACCATTGGTTGAGATTACTTTGGTAGAATTGAGTGCCCCTATAGTTAAACTCTTGACCAAATTGCATTCTGCAGACATTAGGCACAAAACCCTAAAAACAATTGTTAGCACAAAAAGATAGAGAAAAGAAAATAAAGATTGAAAAGATATAAGAAGATAAGAGATTTAGAAGATAGAATCAAATAAAATAAAACCTAATCTAAAAAAATAAAATCTAATCTAAAAGATAAAATAAAATAAAATCTAACCTAACCTAAAAGATAGAATAAGAATAAAATAAAATCTAACCTAAAAAGATAAAAAGATAAAATCTAATAAAATAAAATCTAATCTAAAAAGATAAAATAAAATCAAATAAAAACCGAAAAATAAAAAACAGAAAATAAAAACCAGAAAAACAGAAAACAAAAAAAAAAAAAATAAAATAAAATCAAATAAAATACAAACTGAAAAATATAAACAGAAAAATAAAATAAAATAAAATAAAAATTCGAAATTTAAAATAAAATCTAATCTAAAAAGATAAAAATAAAATCTAACCTAAAGGATAAAAATAAAATCTAAAAAGATAAAATAATAAAAACAGAAAAAATAAAAACAGAAATTCAAAATTAAAGTCAAAGATAATCAATAATCACACAAATTAACCAGTTAAACCACGAATCCCCGGCAACGGCGCCAAAAACTTGATGGACAAATTTGTAAGCACCAAAATATGATGTCACAAACTTGTTTCACAATCGGCAAGTATGACCGAATCGTTCAAGTAATAAAACTTGGTAAGACCAAGTATCGTTCTTCCCAAAGGACTCACGGCCTAGTTTAGTTATGTGATTTCTTGATTAGCTAAGACTTAAGAAAACAATGATTGAAATTTTAATATGCAAGACGAAAATAAACATGTATGCATGAATTGATCAATGGCAAAGACATAAGATAAACACTTTCAATGGATTAAATGAATGAATATGTTGTTGGGGGTCAATTTCATCTCATCCACTCTCATATATTTTAGGAATTCAACATTCAAATCATCATTGTTAATGCCACTCACTAATGTACCATTCTAGATGGCTTCTCCCTAATCAAATAGTTCATACAATTCCTAGCATTCCTAATGATTAGTTCATTACCGCAGGAGCTTAAGGCAACCAATATAATATTGTCAGTAAAATATTGGGAGAAATTCCCCGGATCTAGATTTCCCCGTACGTGTCCGTATCAACAAAACCAATAATCATGCATTAGAATGAGTTAAACAATGCAAGCATTGAGCAAAGAGGAAAAACCCTAACTAATGATGAAAAGAAAGCATATGTCTTAATTCAAAGATGTATTCAACAAATCCATATATGAGAGCTTCAAGAGATTACATTGATTCCCCAACAAACATACAAGGTTTAGTTCACCATATTCATGGTGAACCTAGATGAATAACAATGAAAGTATGAAAGAATAAACCCAATAAAGGTGAAGAGGTAGCCTGAGCATCCAAGATCCTCCTTCAAAGGGGTGGAAGAGAGAGTGTTTGCCTCGTTTCTGCCAAAGATACCTAACTAAAGGACGTGCAAGCCCTTATATACTAATCTAGAGTTACAAAAGATTACAAAAGCCCAAGCCCAAAAAGTGCCGCTCAGCGCCATTTACCGCTCAGCGGTGGTTACGCGTCTTCTTTCTTCCCCTCAGCGGCCATTTGCCCCTCAGCGGTTCCAACGCCACCTCTTGAGTGCCGCTCAGCGGTAGTTTGCCGCTGAGCGGTGCCTTCGACTTCTCCTTTTTGCACTCTTTCTTGTCTTTTCTAATGTCCTCTCTCTTATTCTTCACTTCTTTCACCAAATTCACCTCAAAACCTGCACAAAAACACTTAAATCAAGCATAAACCTGTCCAGCTCTCTTATTTCTGAAAATATAAACAAAAGGCATGATTTCAAGCTAGTTTCTAAGTCTAAAGGTTGCTTTTAGTATCAACTTTAAGCATGAAAATAACAGTTTTTCAACTGTTATCACTACCTTCCATCTTCACCACGTAGCTCAAAATCGTGAACTTACTATCTCACCACCATCATTTGCGTGACCAACACACCTCCCTCACCTCATTTCCAGAAGCATTTTCACCTTAAGGACCATATCCTTGCATCATTCTAAGCTTTGGTCCCACCTAGCTCAAGGAGGTTGCTATCATTTGGTATCAAGAGCTAAGTTTTCTTGGTCCCTATCTTTTATTGTGTTTTTCGTGTTGTTTATGTTATATTCTTGCTTGTCATTCTTTGTTGTCCATTTCATATTTCATGTGATGGCTCTCGTTGTGGTGTTCTTGGAATCATTTTGCCTTTTGGCTTAGTTTTTAATGTTCTTGTGTTCTTATGTGCTTTTTTATGTTTGTGAGTCTTTATCCACTGTTGTGTTCGGTCAAAACATGTGTTTTTGAGTCATTTTAAGTTTCAAATCATTCCATGTTGTCTAGAGTCATGTTTAGTCCTTTTGATGTCTTTACTTCCTAGTTGAAAATTTGAAAAATCATCAAAAATATATGCTAAAGTGATTTCCAAAAACTTAACCATATTTGTGCCTTTGAGTGCTTTTATTTTATATATTTGAATTCATACTTGTTGTTAGATCATGAAAATGTTCATAGAGTTAGGTTTCCATTATGTCATTTTTTGTGTTTCATGCTATACTTCTTTTCAGTAGGTTTTCTCCATTTTGGTCCTATAAGCTTGTATGATCTTCAAATTCCTTGTAACATTCCAGATTTGAGGTCTGATTTGGTGTGTGTTTGTGCAAAAAATTTCAAGAAAAAAATGAGAAAAAAGGTACACAAGAAAAAGTAGACAAAAAGTAATCAAAGCAAAAAGTAAAAGTAAAAACACATACATATACAATCTTTAACCAACTTGGTGAAAGCATTTTGATGTTGATTTTGACGCTGATTTTCATGTCCCAAACCTATTGCTCCAGCACCTATGACGATTTAAAAAGGTTGCCTTAGTGCACCATTTGGTCTAGCTTGCAAAATGACAAAAACACCTTATGATTTTCTAATAACTTTTGGTTTTTGTGATCTATTGTAGTGCCTTTCTTTGGGTAACTCCTTTTGTTATGATAACCTTTCTTTCTTACCATTTAATTTCTTATTTTTCTCCTAAACATTCATGGCTTTTTCAAAGTAAAATCCCTTTTAAAGAGCCTTTGTTCATTTTAGACATTTTCTTGCTTTATCCTTAGACTCTTGTTGGCTTTAGTGGTTTTAACTTATGGTGTAGGCCTTGTAGTCACCCAAAATCATGAGGATCATTGGGAGAAATATCCAAACCATGAGGTAACATCCCAAAGTTGAAGAAGACCTTGAGAGGAAGCTTGAAGTCTTGGTCTAAAATAAAAGACAAGAGAGTATATACTTGGTGAAGAAGAGAGATTTGTGTGTATTTTCTGAGTTGTCAGTAGTGCAAAAACAGCGTATAACGTCACACGTTCAACGTTGAACCACTCAATAGCCAATGTTAAAAATGACTGGTGACATTTTTGTAAATAAATACAATTATTAAATGTCGTTTAGAATTGTAATTCGATGTAAAAGGATATAAAATGTCGAATGTCCCAGCGTTACACGTCAAAATTAGTGAATTCAATAAAAAATTGAGCGGGAGATTGAAAATTGATTCACTTTATCTTAGCGCGCGAGACCCTCTTCTTTACTCAAACTTTTTTCGAACGATGTTTGACGACCATCACATGTAATATTTCTTTCATTTGATACAAATGCATGTTAATTTACTACTTTAGGTATGATTTTTGTTTGTTTTGACCAATTATTTTCGTGTTGTTGTCCTTCATAGGCGCATTCTGCTTTCTCTCTCACGTGTGGCAACACTTTATTCCGATGAACCAAGGTTAGTTTTCGTTTTCGTTTTGAAGAATTTATTTGTTGAACTTATTTCTTGTTATTTTTTGTTGAACCTATTTATTGTTATTGTTTGGGTGAACTTGTTTGTTGTTGTTGTTGTTTGATTGAACTTGTTTGTTGTTTGATTGGACTTGTTTGTTGTTTGTCATTGTTGTTTGTTGTTGATACTATATTACACGTTCATAGTTTATGCTTTAGAAAATACCAAAAACTGAAATTTGTTGTTTTTCAGCTTTTCAGATCTCGTAGAGTTGTAAAAAAGAATCACAATTAATTTAAAAAAATAAAAAAATTGATTAACGTTGTTTATTGATAAAATTCGACGTTAAATTTAACGTCAAATTTTTTAAATTCGACGTTAATTTAACGTCTCTCGATATGACGTCATCCTCGAATTCGACGTGAAAGGCCCAAAATATTCGACGTTGTACGCTGGTTTTGTACTAGTGTGTAAAATTGTATTTGCCTTCCTTTTGGACTTATTTATTCAGCTTGTTAGGGATTTGTCCTAACAAGAACATTGAATACTTATTATTTAAGCGTTATTTGTAGTTGGTGGGTAGAAGGAACTTTGGTTCCTTCTAATTCATCATTACGCCGTATAGTGTAGATTCATTGCTTTCCTTAATTGTGGTAGTTTAATGTGTGTCTGCTTTGATTTCAAGTTTTGTTCCTTTTGAGAAATTTTCTGTAAGAGTGCCTAATTTAAGTTTTGGTTAGGAAAGACTTGGTTCTTAAGTAATCCGTTGTGATTCACCTCCCTTTCCTGGAAGTGAACTTGGACATCTTTTACTTCCTTAAGTACTTCGGGGAACTTCTCTTGAAATACTAAGTAATTGTTTGTTGCATTGCATATTTTTGAAAACTTTGAAAATGTATAAGATCGCATCGTATGAAATTGGTAATGACTCTTGTTAAGACTCCGGCAAGTGTACCAAATCATATCAAGTAATAAATATGGTAAGACCAAGTATCGTTTCCCAAGAGACTCACGGCCTAAACAATTATGTGATTTCTTGATTAAATATGACTTGAGAACAAAATCTTTTGGTTTAAAATGCAAAAAATAAACATGAATGCAAGTGTTGATCAATTGACAATAAGAATACACAAGTGATTGGTTTGTAAAATATGGAATGATTATGTTGTTGGGGGTTGACTTATCCTATCCACTCTCATGTATTTATGAATTCGTCTTCTTCATTAATGTTAATGCCACTTTCTAATTTACTTTAGACCTGATGTCTCGGCGAAGAAAGCCTATCCTTAATTACTAGTTTACAATGTCTAGTTTTAGCTCCAATTTCTTAAAGATTTCTTTAAAACACCCTAATTGCTTTTCCTTTTCTTTTCAATTTCTTAAAGATTTCTTTAAAACACCCTAATTGCTTTTCCTTTTCTTTTCTATTACACTCCTTAGGGTAAGGAAGAATGTTTTCAATTTTTTCAATTTCTTTCTCTCCCCTTTTTTCTTTCTCTTTTCTCTCAACCTCACCTATTCTCTCTTCTTTTTCTTCTTTCAACTCAACTTTTTCTTCTCTCTCCTCTACTCTCTCATCACTTATGCTCACAATAGCTTTACATTCTTCCTTAGGGTTAACCTCAGTATTAGCCCAAAATTGCCTTTCAACTTTGTCCTCCAACTTCTTAGCTAGTTGGCCCACTTGCATCTCCAAATTCCTTATAGCAGCTTCAGTGCACTTGTGGTTGGAGATAATTACCTGCATAAATTGTTGAAAAATTTCTTCAAGCTTTGATGTTCTGTCAGATAAGGCAGATATCAAAACTGAGGAAATATTGGACAATTAAGCACAATTCCCTAATCAAATGTAGTATAAAAAGCTAAGTGAATAGTAAAAAATATTGATTCATCACCTATAATAGCCTATAAGAAGAAAGTAAAAGTGAGAATGAGAAAAGTGGCGCAAAGAAACAAATAGAAAGCGCAAGTGAGGATGCCCATCCTTGTGAGGGAGAACTTCGTATGATAAGGAAGATTCTCCATAATCAACCTAGTTCACAAGAGCTCACACAAAAAGATAACATCTTCCACACTAGATGCAAAATATTAGACAACACATGTTATGTTATTGTGAATAGTGACTCATGTTCAAATTGTTGTAGCACTAGGTTAATTAATAAGCTTGGATTAACTACTTTTCCTCATCCTCAACCTTATAAACTTCAATGGATAAATGAGGACAAGGAAATAGAAGTTAACCAACAAATGATGGTTACACTATCTATTGGGAATTATGAAGATAATGTGTTATGTGGCATATTACCTATGGATGCTTGTCACATTTTGTTGGGAAAGCCTTGGCTTTTTGACAAAGAATCTTTACATAATGGCCACACCAATGAGATAACCATCACTCATAATAAAAGTAAGTTTGTACTTCATCCTTTGATACCTTCCCAAGTGGAAGAGGATCAAGCTCAAATGAGAAAAAAAAATATAAAAAGAAATAGAAAACGGTAAAAAGAAAATAAAAGACTCATTTTGTTCGAAGTGTCAAAGCATGATGCACAAGTCTCAAGACTGCCCCAACAAAAAAAATTATGATGTTAAGGGCCAAAGGCTTGTGTAAAGTAAAGGTCTCCTTACCATCTTCCTCTAGAAACATGGCAAGAAAAGACCCATGGAATCTTTGTGTTGGAAATAAGATCTTCAAGAAACATGCTCCTACTTTCCAAGACCTTAATCACTCCTTTCATTGAAGGTGTATCATTCTTAGGAGTTATATCCTTCATATACTCATTATTATAACATTTGTTCTAACTTGTGTTATAAAGTGGTTATTTGACATCGTTGGAGAAGCACACCAAAACTCTAATGAAGGAAAGAATGTTTGGCTTGTTCAATGTTGAAGATTGGAGGGCAAATTCTTTTCAAGAGGGAGGGAATGATGGCAAATCTCTTAGCCATGGTCAAGCACTTTCAAGAAAGTGAAAGTCATCCTTGAAGATGGTGACAACTCTACCTCGTGGACTACCTTTGGAGCCATTACAAAGCATAGATTTAAGAGTAGTGTACGAATTTACGCCATTGTATTCGACCATGTAGTGTAGGTTTGTTTAAGGCTTATATATTAAGGCCTAAGTAGCATATGATTTTCCTTAAGTTAGTTATCCAAACCAAGTGGAAAGTGTGTGTCGTGTGTCAGACTTCCATTTGAGAGAATTTTCTTTTTAGAAAGTGGCCACATGACATCCTAGGAGTGGAGAGGATTTCTTTTGGATAGTGGCCACATACCATTGGAGAGAATTTGTTTTTAGTAATGGCCACATGACACTCCAAGAATGGAGAAAATTGTGTTTATAAGTGGCCACATGTGCTCCCATCATTGGAGAGGATTTGTGGACACTTGCCGACTCCTTAGAAGGCCTCATCTTTTGCCAATAAGAGCAAAGGTGTGAGATCATGCTTTTAGGGTTAAAATAAGAAATCCTTAGCCTATAAATAGAGGTGTTTCCACCCTTGTATTTCGTCTTGGATTTATGTAAAGTTATGCTGCCAAATTGTAGCCATAAACATCCTTGATCAAGACTAGAATAACCCTAAAGGCCCTTTCTAGTCACCTAGCTCATGGAGTTGGCCTAACCTCTCCTTGAACCATAAAACTACCTTTCATCTTCACCACCTAGCTCAAAACCATGCGCTTACTATCTCACCATTACCATTTGCATGACCAACACAACTCCCCCACTTCATTTCCACAACCATTTTCACCTTAGGGACCATCTCCTTGCATCCTTTTAAGCTTTGGCCCAACCTAGCTCAAGAAGGTTATTATCAACCTAAGCGTTAGTATGAATTTTTTTTCAATTTTTTTTTCTTTAACTTCTTTGCCAATTGACTGACTTGGGTCTTCAGATTGTGAATAAAGGCTTCTTTGATTTTATGATTAGAGATGGAAACTTGTATGAATTGTTGAAGTGTATCATTAAGATTTGAATTTGTTTCATGCAAAGAGGGTTGTTGTTGGTGATGGTGTTGTTGAGGTGACCTATTTGAAGGTCCAACTTGTCCCATGCTTGGATGAGGCTTCCATCCTTAATTTTAATGCCCATTGCCTTATTTTTCCATGTAATTACTCCTCTTCCAAAAATGGATTTGCGTAGCACACTACTCATTAACATGATCTCTAACACACAACACACAACTTTGTACTTGTTGTTGGTGTTAATCTTTAGAAATATTTTTGAACTCTTAAGGTAGTACTAAAAGTTTCTTCATGGAAGCTTCCAATTGTTTATCCATTAGCTTGTTTTGAGATAACAATGCATCTTGAGTTTGAAGCTCCATTACACTCTTTTTTTAGACTTGAATTCTCTCATTTTTCACTTCAAAATCATTTGAAGCTGTATTATTTATCAACTCCTTAGTGTCTTTAGGTGTCTTTGATTTTATCATACCTCCAACCGAGACATCTAACATCAATCTGTGTTGGCTCATCAAATCCATGAATAAGAGTTTTCCTAAGCAATCCTTTGATTTTATCCCATGTTTAATCCAATGATTCATTATACTTTTGGTGAAATCCAGAAATCTCATATCCCTTGATTAGCCTTTGATTGAGGGAGAATTTGTGTACAAATTTTGTAACAAATTCATCTTATACAGTCAGGCTATTATTAAGAAAACAATGTAACCAAACCTTTGTGTTGCCTACCAATGAAAAAGGAAACAAACTTAAACGAATAACTTCATCAAGATCTAGGTGAATCTTTACCATGTTGAAAATCTCCATGAATGTAGCCAAGAAAGTGTATCGATTCTCATGTGGTAACCTTTGAAATTGATTGTTCTGCACCAAATGAACAAGAGCATGTTTCATCTCCGTGTTGGCTACATTCACCACTGGTCTAGCAAAACTATTGAAATTTAATGTCCTTGTGAATGTTAAAAAGTCACCTAAGGTAAGTTGTTTGTCACCTTCCCCAACCATATCTACCTATTTTTCTTGATATGATGACTAAGGATGAGAGAAATCTGATACGATTTTTGTTTCTTGTGTTGAGATTTCACGTGCTTCCTTGAAAAGTCTCCTTCATATATTGTTATTTCTTTGGGATGTTTGTTCAATTTTAGGATTATAAATTAATTGACCCATCAGAAACCTGCCTCTCATATAAAACAAGGAAACACTAGAAGGTATGAGTTAGTAGTTAAATGTATATTAATAAACAAAATTTAATCTATATACAAAAGTAGAAATTAAATAATCATATAAACACATTATGAACAACTTAAATCAAAATTAGTAAATAAAACACAATGGACTAAACAAAACACCAGACTTCGACAACGACACCAAAAACTTCTTACAGTATTGGCAAGTGTATGAAATTACACCAGTAATAAAGTGAAAAGTTTAGATAGTTTTTTCAAAGAAACTTGCGTTCGTTCAGAAAAACTATGATTAATTACTTATTAAGGTTAAGAACTTTGAAATAATGAAAAGTATTGTTTTTAATAAGATAATTCTAAATTCAAGAAAGCAATTAAATTTATGAAATTAACTATATGGTAGAGACTTCACCGGGGTTTGATTTCATGTTCCAATTCAATATAATAACACTAAACAATATCCTTCCATTTATACTCTAACAAGTACACCACAATATAACAAACTATAATTCTTTAGAGGTAAGCCTAAACTTGCCTAATAAAAATTTTAATATCTTAGATATTTTTACAAAAAGTTTACCTTAAGTTCAAATGTTTAGATTGACTAATTGATTATATCTAAAGGAAAAATCTGTTAGTTATTCTATCCTAAAAAATTCTAAATTATTTCTCAATAATCAAATACCAACAAATATGTAATCAATAATCATGTAATTAAGAACAAGACAAAACACAAGAGTATTGGAAAAGAAATATATTGAATAGTAGAAATCATAAAGAGTAAATATACATTATGTTTAACCCCAATAAGTAAAGGTCTTAATTACTTTTAGAAATTTTGAGCACTAGAAAAGGGATAAATGATGAAAATAATGGTGATGATGAGTGACTCCACCCTCTAGAATACGCCTTTGTCATCTCTCCCTTAGGGTTAGTTCCCTATTTCCCAAAATATTATTTTCTAAATTTGTGATGCATTTTATTTCATATTTTTCAAAACGCAAAGGTCATTAATCGAGCTAGAGTTGCTGGGCAACTTGGGCCTTCTTGTTGGGCGACTTGGTCATGCTCATTGAGTGAATAGGTCGAACTAGACTAGGTTTGAAATATATACTTCAATAAATTGTAACTAATAATTCTTGATATATATTATTCACTCCTTTTAGATTTCCACTTATCTAGAGAATATTTCACCCATAAAATCCAAATACTTATCTTTTCCAAATAAAATGTTAAATATCTAAACAAATAATCATTAAAATTCCAATAAAGATAAAATACTTATCTTTTCTAAAATTATTTAATAAATCCTTAATTAGTTAAAAATATACTAATAAAAGATAAAAGCATAAAAAATTAAAAAAATGATAATATCAATTATCATACGCGTCTCCCAATCTTTGTTGCCACAATATAAAGGATTTTTCATTCAAAACATATCTTTTTAACCCAGTCTATGTTCAAATAATACTGATTTTGTGAAAAAAAAAATGAAATAAAGATCACTTAATTTACTAAATTGAAAATTTTATATTTATTTGACAAAATAAATCAAAAACTTGAAAAGTTAAATGAAAAACTAAAGGACTAGACTTGAAAGGAAAACATATTCCTAGAAAAATTAAGAACATAAGAAGTGTTTTCTAAGTATAAAATAAAATTACTACTTAAAACCAAATTACACACCTCCCAAATGGCTTCTACATGTGAACCCATATGACTTCTTGAATAGATATGTTATTCACTGCTCATTTCCGCATTAGATTTTTCATACCTTGCAAGGTCTATGAAACATGGATTGTAGAAACAAGATCAATCCACCATATGTTATGATTAAAACTAACCATATTAGATTGAAAAAACAAAAATAAATTAACTATCATTTTTTCTCTAGCCAAATCTTAATTTTTGTATAGTTTTTATTCATGTGCCTCTTATTTTTATGAAAGAAACCTTTTGAATCCATTACCACAAAAATGACTTTTCACGTATGCTATGTTTTACTTTTAACGTTAGAAGAAACTTTAACATCTTAGCTGGAGATGTTAAATTGACGTCGATGTTCAAAACAAGCATCCAAGAACATTCATCATGTTAGAGTTTAACGTATCTTACCGATGGTATCACAATAAACCAACGCCCAATTGGTGCCTTTTATAACTAAAATGGGAAACATTTGATGTCTCTTAGTACACTAACTGACATCAAAAGACGTCACTTATGGTATAGTCTGACATCCTTTGATGTTTGTTAGTGCACTAAAAGACGTCAAATTCTACCTTTTTTTAAATTTTTTTATATTTACAATTTACCCAATCCTGAAAACAGAAAATATTTTAGCACGGTTCAAAAAATTCCAACATAGATTATACATAAAAACTAAATCTATTAATGCAAAATGTAATTACTAAAACTAAAACCATCAAAACTAAAACTATTAAAACAAAACTAAAACTTTTATAAAAACAAATTTGTCCTAGACAATTTTCAAGCAAAATATTAATGTTATTATAGGTCCTTACTTCATCATTCCAATAGATACATTGTTCATTTCTGTCTTATCTTTTTCATTGTATCATCTGTTATAGGTGATGGATTCTTGAACCGTTGGAAAAATAACACAACTTCATTATGTACGGATACTAATAATAAAAGTTTGATGTGATTTGTAATACGTGAAAGATATATATTATTACCTCAATCCAACCTTCTCTAATTCATGCATGAATGATGGTTTTTATCAAAGACGTAACATACGGAAACTAATAACTTTAAAATGAATGAGTTTCAACCTTCGAATATAGTACTTGAATTTGTTGTGCTTTGGACTTACCTTCAACTCTAATTAAATTGAAAACTTTTGAAATATAGGTTAGTATTAATATAACTAAGTAGATGATATGAGAAAAAGTAACACTTACATTTTTAACAGATTTCAACTCAATTTTCATTATCCTGTGTAGGGAACAAAACCATACAATTATGCTTTGTCTTGGTTTGATGACCACTATTTGCCAATGAGCCCTACCATGTATCACAAATAGTTATTCGATTAATTAACATTACTTCATAAAATATTACATTCAGTAACACATACCCATCAATGTATGGTGTAAGGTACATCTCTATTTTTGGCTCAGACATCCATGTGTGCAAATAAGTTTACTTATGCTCAAGTGTGTTTCTAGAAGCTTGAATGGTATGAGATAAATCCATACATGGAAGTTTGGCCTTGGTCTACAATTATTGTGTCCATGTACCTATCGTTGATAGGGGGAACCATGTGAGTGCTGAACCCAAATCTTGAGTTTGTTTTTCATGATGACAACACATTGAATGTAACAACACAGATGTTGTCATGACACAACAGAAATGTGTTTTCTGTGTTTAATACATATGTGGATATATAAATTGTTATTGTTGATTAATGCATATGTTGGACATACTATTGTTTCTGCATACTATTGTGATTATGATGTGATTATATCTTTTTATGCATATTGTATGTTTATGAGTGATGAAAACCACAAGCACGAAAGCATACGTTTTGAATTGTGGCAAAACAACAAGTTAGAATCGATTACATTAGTTGGTGAATCGATTAAAACTCGTGTCTTTGCATAAATCATTTTCAAATGTGTTGTGATGAGTTTTTGAAGAGAAAAAGTTTTCAAAATCAGTTTAAGTGTTAAGCTTAATCGATTACACATTTTATGTAATCAATTAAGTTTGTTATCTTTTGAAAACTGTTTTTACCTTAATTGATGGAAGGTACTTCCAGTTGGATTCACGTACGGAGGAGTTCCAAACCAGAGTAGAACAACCATGGAAATAGGTGCAGCGGAAAATGGAAAATAGTGAAGTGTTTGAAGTGTTTAAGGTGAAGTGAAGTGTGTGGTTGAGGCCTCACAGCTCAGAAGGCCTTCCTACGGAGGAAGGAAGCTAGAGGAATGGTGGAGAAGTAGAAAATCAAGAGCGACTCAAGAGCAGTAGGGCTGGAAATTAATTTCTGCAGCATTTCACTAAGCTCAAAAGTGAGAAAATACAAAGGGGAGACTCTCTTATTTATAGGTGAAGAAGGGCCTCAATTCTGAGCTAAATTCCCTCCAAAATTCAAAATACAAGACGAGCTTGAAGGCCAAGTCAGCTAGGTCACGGGAAGCATGCTGGGTCACATGGACAGTATTGCCAACACGTGCTTCAGGCTTCTCCGCTGGTGTGGAGCCCCCGCTATCTAAGGGCGCTGGAGCGCACGTGAGCCAGGAAGTCCAATTGGTGCATTTGAGCTGGAGCCCCTCCTTGGTTGAGGGCGCTTGAGCGACCCTGGTGCTGATTCCTTGAAGAATGTTTTTCCCAAATCTGATTGGTTGACCATGGTTCTTGCCTTTATTGTATCCTACAAAACAAAACAACCATATAGTATTAAAAGAGGAATCCTTCTAAGACTTAGAGAAATAAAATCAAGAAAGAGCCTCTAAAATTTCTTCTTCAACTTCCCTTTCCTAGCCTTAGCATGAGTTAGTACTCCTTTGGATGGCTTGCCTCATTAGGTTTCCATCATACCCTCCCTCTTGAAGAATGATTTGTCCTCAAATCGGAAAGGTATATCTACAACTTTGGTTTAGTTCTTCCCTCCTGGATCAAAGATATATCTACAACAAATAGCAAAGATGAATATTAAAAAGATGTATCCAAAGAATAGAATACAAAATGAAGGCCTTTTATCTTTGAAAAAGATTTTCTTAGGAGTATCCTTGGCCTTTATTTTATTTTGTCTTTCACTTTGTTTTGAGCATTCCCCTTCATTATATAATGAAACAAAGTGATGTTTTTGAGAAGAAGTTTCAAGGTATTTACCTTTGGATGAAGATTTTAAAAGCATCCACACCTTCTTCTCCTTTCTCTTTTCTTCTTTAGAAGGTTGTTTATCCAACCTTTCTTCTTCTTTTCTTTCTTTTTCAATTTTCATTTTTATTTTTATTTCATCCTCTTTCACTTGTTGAGGTGTAAGAGGAATCAAAGTTATTTTACTTCCTTTGTGGAGAAAAGTTATCTTATTGGTGTAGCCATCATGAGTGGAGTTATGGTCATATTGCCATGGCCTACCTAGTAGAACATGCCGAGCATCCATTGGCACAACATCACATAAAACTGTTTCTTCATAATTTCCAATGGAGATAAGTATGTTTACTTGTGTTTTGACTACTATTTCTTCATCCTCTTTTATCCACTGAAGCTTGTAAGGCTTGGGATGAAGAATAGTAATTAAGGCCAACTTTTCCACCATTCTAGAACTATAACAATTACAAGAGGACCCACTATCCACAATTAATGAACAAGTGTTTTCAAAAACTTTGCACCTTGTGCGAAATAGATTCTCCTTTTGTGATTGTTCTAGTTCTATATGTTGACTTCCAAGAAGTCTTCTCACCAATAACAACTCTCCTTCACAAGGTAAGTCTTCTTCCTCAGATATGGAAGTATCTGAATCACTAGAAGAATCTTCATCTTCATCTTGATGTTCTAGGATATAAGTAGACCTTTTGTTAGGATACTCAGAAGCATAGTGCCCTTTATAACCACATCTAAAACACTTGGTCTCTTTTACCCTATCATTTTTAGAAGATTCTTTAGAGGGATATTTTTCCTTTTCCTTTTCCCTAGGTCCCTCTTCTTTTGATTTGGAGGGTTCACCCTCCCTCTTGAACTCTTTCTTGGAGTAAGAAGAATCAGAGTAGTCTCTTTTAGAGGAAGTTTTCCTCTTCAATTGTTGCTCTACTCTCACACAAAGCTTGAGTAATTCATTGAGATCATTGTAAGGTAAGAGTTCTACCTTATCTCTTACGTCATAATTAAGTCCACTTTGGAACCTAGCAATTGTTATCCTTGGTTCCTCTCTTATCCCAACTCTTAACATGAGTAACTCCATCTTTTGCCTATATTCCTCAACACTCATGTTTCTTTGTTGGAGTTTATGAAGCTTGTCCATTAACTCCCTATCATAGTAAGCTGGCACATGCCTTCTTCTTAAGGCAGAGCTCAACTCATTCCAATACCTAATGGAAGGTAGGTTTCTCAATCTCAGATCTTTGACCAAGGCGGTCCACCAATATAAGGCATAGCCTTGAAAGCTTAAAGAGGCCATAGTTACTCTCCTCTCATCATCTATTTGGTGGCACTCAAAAAATTGCTCAACTTTCATCTTCCATTCTAAGTATTCTTCCACATCATCCTTTCCATGGAAAGGAGGAAGATCAATCTTGGGCTCCCTTGGGTGATGCTCTCTCACTCTATGATTTCTCCTAGGAGGTATTTGATAGTGGTCATCATTGTGATGACTACTATAATGCTCAGGTTCGCTAGGTGGAGAGGATGTATCTCCAAGCTATTCTCTTTTTCTATGTGTAGAACCTTCTTTCCTTTTATCCTTGTCTTGATTGATCAAAAGTTGACCAATCATATCCTTGAGCTCACTAATCTCTTTGTCCCTTTGTTGGAACTTTTGCTCAAATTCCTTTCTTAGTTGTAAGCTCTCACTTTTAGGTCTCACACTTCCTTGGACACTAGATTGACTCATCCTTGTCAAGTATGTAAAAATGGTTTTGACAAGGTTTTCGAAAACTTGCACAAGTAATGAGTGAAAATGTTTTCACAATCTTTCTTTGTTTTTGGTGAAGGATTTCTAAAGAGATTCTAGAGGTAAAAAATGTTTCCAAGTAGTTCCCAAGAAGAAGAGGTGAGTCACAATTGGACAAGCTTAGAAACCAAGTTCTTCCTAGCCAGAGTTTCCTTAGAGTTATCTTTTACCTTAGTTTCTAAGTAGAAATTCTTCAAAATATTTTCAAATGGTAATGAAATGCTCCTAAAAACCAAAAGAAGGTTTAGCTATATGCTATGAAATCCTATATACCACGGAGACTTAAAACAAAAATATCAAACAAGCAATTTAAAGAAAGCAATAAAGATGCAAAATGTAAATGCTAGACGGCCCTAAGTGAAAGTGCAAGCGACACTTGGAGCCCCTTGACACACTTCCACACTAAAGAAACGAAATTACACTATTACAATGTTCAAATGTGATCTTGGAATTGCTTCAAGAGCATTTTCCCAAGTCACTTAGCCAAAAACCAAAAATCAACTTGAGACAGCAAAGGTTCCGTGATATAGTGACTTAAACAAGCCTAAAATAATGCCTAAAACAAGTGTAGGCTTCAAACTTTGGCTGCTGCTGTTTTTTCCACTCCAAAACAGGTTGCAAATCAAGCTTTTCTGGTGTATTTTAGCTACTGGAACAGTAGGTTTGCAGTTGCTCAAAAGTCCCCCTTTCTGTTTCCACTTCAGCCTCCTTTCCACTTCCTAAGATGCTACCTAAGTAGGTGAAGGTTTCTGCTTCTGGATGCCTCACAATAGGTAACACAACACCTCAAGATTCCACTTAAAACACACCAAACAGAATTAGCAAACTGCACTAGAATTTCAAACCAGATTTCTAAACTTTTGACAATTTGGAAGCCAAGAATGAGGAAATCAAATGGAAACAGGGATGGAATAACAACAAACACTCAAAAGGAACCTAATAATGGCACTAGAACAGATGAAGAAAGCAAGAAAAATTGAAATCACAGTACAGAATTCATTCCAGGTGCAAACTGTTTGATAAATTCAAAAGTGTTTGATAAAATGCCCCAAAGAACTTCAGATTTTGTATTTTTAGACTTTCAGGGCTTGTAAACTGGATTGCACGGTTCTTTAAGGTTTTTAACACTTTATATTACTTCTTTTGATCATTAACTTTCCTTTTCAAACATTTCTAGCTTTTACCAATCCAGAAATGAATTTGATTAAAGAAAATCTCAAACAATGGCTGGAAAATGTTCCCTGCACTAGAAAAAGTAGACTGAAATGGTGGTTTAAGACTCAATTTCGTATAGAAGTGATTCAAAAGCACAAATGACTGTTTAACCAACTTTGTATCATCATTTTAAAGATGTTTAAACATTGAAATAGCTGGAAAACAGATTGCAATGTGAATTCACTGGTGCACTTCCAAATTAACCCAAAAAGTGATGGTTTAAAGTGCAAATCTGCATATAGGCCTAGTTTTGACCAAATGAACAGTGCTAGCAACTTTAAATCATCAATTTAAACTTGCTCAAACTCTTAAACAACACAGAGACAACAGATTTCGAAACATCACCTCTGCTGTACCAAATTATGCAGAAAAATGCACCAAATTTCCACCAAAATAAGTTTTAAAAGAAACAAAGGCTGGAACAATGATCAAATTGACTCAAGAAAATGTAACTCTACTGAACTAAGATAGAATTGAGATGCTTATCATGACCAAACTTAGATTACAGAGTTCAAAGAAACTTAGCACGGTGAAAAGCTTGGATTAAAATCTGAAAAGTGAATTGCTAAGGATTTTGAGCAACCAACCTATGCATATTGTATTTCATTGCTTATTCTGGTTTGCCACACCTTAAGACACATTCAAAAACACTAAACAATGTTGTAGCAAGTTTCAAACTCAATGGAAAACAGCTGGAACAGATCTCAAAGTTTAAAACCAGAAAACAAAATTCTGCAGCAGAATTTAAACTGAAATAAAAACAGATTTGCTTCTTTGGTGCTTCAGCTTGTATCACCAAGGCTAGACCACGTCTTCATTGCCTTTATTGGTAGATATACAGCTTATCCAGCACTTGCACTCAAGCAAAATGAAATAAACCAGCAGAAAAGAATACCAAAACAGTGACAGAAATTAGAACTGCAATATTCACTTGCACATGACCAAGACAAGACTGGAATTGAAAAATAAAGCTGGAAAAGATACAAACAAACAACATTCACCGTTTAAAAAGAAAAGTAAACATGAACACACAATGGAAACAAGAAATCAGAGACTGGAAATACAAATTAATCACAAAAACAGTAACAAAAACAACACCAAAATGCTGTAAACAACAGCAAAATAGAAACAAAGAAATCAGTAGAAATAGAATGAAAAGATGGAGGAATTGCTTAGCTCTTGGTGTGTGAACAACCAGGCACTGATACCACTTGATGGAAGCTACTTCCAACTGGATTCACGCAAGGAGGAGTTCCAAACCATAGTAGAACAACCATGGAAATAGGTGCAGCAGAAAATGAAAAATAGTGAAGTGTTTGAAGTGTTTAAGGTGAAGTGAAGTGTGTGGTTGAGGCCTCACAGCTCAGAAGGCCTTCCTACGGAGGAAGGAAGCTAGAGGAATGGTGGAGAAGTAGAAAATCAAGAGTGACTCAAGAGCAATAGGGCTGGAAATTAATTTCTGCGGCATTTCACTAAGCTCAAAAGTGAGAAAATACAAAGGGGAGACCCTCTTATTTATAGGTGAAGAAGGGCCTCAATTCTGAGCTAAATTCTCTCCAAAATTCAAAATACAAGACGAGCTTGAAGGCCAAGTCAGCTGGGTCACGGGAAGCATGCTGGGTAACATGGACAGTGCTGCCAACACGTGCATCAGGTTGCTCCGCTGGTGTGGAGCCCCCGCTATCTAAGGGCGCTGGAGCGAACGTGAGCCAGGAAGTCCATTTGGTGCATCTGAGCAGAAGCCCCCCTGGTTGAGGGCGCTTGAGCGACCCTGGTGCTGATTCCTTGAAGAATGCTTTTCCCAAATATGATTGGTTGACCATGGTTCTTGCCTTTATTGTATCCTACAAAACAAAACAACCATATAGTATTAAAAGAGGAATCCTTCTAAGACTTAGAGAAATAAAATCAAGAAAGAGCCTTTAAAATTTCTTCTTCAACTTCCCTTTCCTAGCCTTAGCATGAGTTAGTACTCCTTTGGATGGCTTGCCTCATTAGGTTTCCATCATACCCTCCCTCTTGAAGAATGATTTGTTCTCAAATCGAAAAGGTAAAGAAGCACAACTTTGGTTTAGTTCTTCCCTCCTGGATCAAAGATATATCTACAACAAATAACAAAGATGAATATTAAAAAGATGTATCCAAAGAATAGAATACAAAATGAAGGCCTTTTATCTTTGAAGAATCAAGAAGGAAAGATCTTGAAGAAACTTGAAGGATTCTTGAGAGGAAATTTGAGAGCTTGACTGGTTGATCCTATCTGCATTATTGAGGTGTATTTGCTATTATTAGAAAAGGTTTATGCACTTGTTGATAGTGATGTGTCCCTGTTTGTGTGCAACAGGAAGAATAGTGAGGAGCTCTTGGACTTTGAGTGGGGATTGTCAAAGGGATTCTGCAGCAAGAACGTGTGGTTCTGTGTGTGCAGGTGTATTCATTTCTATATTTGATTGTTTGAGTGGGAAATGTGTTTACATTGTAAGAGTGTGTTCAATGTAAAACCTTTGGTGTAATTCTCTAATCATTATAGTGAAATATCGTTCAATCAAAGGTTGATTGGAAGGGTGACTGGATGTAGGCATTAAGGCTGAACCAGGATAAAAATTGTGTTTGATCTTCTTTCTCTATCTCTTTACATTTCATTGCATACGCATTTTACTTACAATGCACGTCTTTATAAATCACCAATTCATCCCTCCCCCTTGCTCCTCTTGGTGTTGAGAAACAGACATCTTTATTTCTAACAATTAGCACCAGAGCTGGTTTTCAAAAGTTATTTGAAAAACAAATCGATTACCCTTTTTGTGAAATCGATTATTTGATCCTATAATGGCTTCTGTTTCTCAAACCTTCGGTGAAGGTGCATCTACAAACAGACCACCCGTTTGCCAGTGAAAACTACCCTTTGTGAAAAATTAGAATGAAAATCTTTCTTGAGTCAGTAGATAAAGGTGCATGGAATGTTGTTCTAAATGGTCCATTTGAACCCACTAAACTAGTTGATGGAAAACCCTTTTTGAAATTTTTTTCTGAGTGGAGTCAAGAGGAAAACAGAATAGCACAATATGATATTAAAGCTAGAAATGTTATATCTTCTGCTCTTACTATTGATGATTTTTTCAGGGTATCAACATGCAACAGTGCTAAAGAAATGTGGGAGGTACTTGAAGTGAGTCAGGAAGGCAAAGATGAAGTAAAGAGAGACATAAAGAACTCATTGGTGCAATAGTACGAGATGTTCAAAATGAAGACATGAGAGACCATCTACGATGTGCAGAAAAGATTTATGCAGAAAAGATTTACACACATTGTCAATCATTTGATTGCTCTCGGCAAGGTCTTTGAAAAGGAGGAAATCAATATTAAGATATTGAAAAGTCTCAACAGGAGTTAGCAGCCAAAGGTAATAGCCATATCTGAATCCAGAGATTTAACAACTATGAATATGGCTACAGTTTTTGGTAAGCATAGGGAACATGAACTGCAACTAGGAAAATTGAAGGAAGAAGAGGAGACTGAGCATAAACAGTCACTTGCCCTCAAAGCTACCAACAAGGAAACCTCCAGAAGAATTGAATCAGATGCAGATTCTGATGCATACATTTCAGAGAAGGAAGAAATGAATATGATGGTAAAACAATTTTCTAAATTTATAAAAAATAGAAATGTTGTATCTAACTTTGCAAGAAACTCTAAAGGAGGAAAAAGAAATGCCAAGATCACTTCTGTCACATGCTACGAGTGTGGAAAGGAAGGACACATGAAGCCTGATTGTCCAGACTTAAAGATCAAGCAGAAGGCTGATGTAAAGTACACTCAGGACATGAGAAGGAATAAGCAGAGGAAAGGCTACATTGCTTGGGAGAACAGTGATGAAGACTCATTAAGTGATGATGATCAAAGCATTGAAGAAGAGTCATATTTATTCTTCATGGTTGGATCTGTATGCTCTGAAAGCAGTGATAGCGACTTTTGGAATGAGCCAATTGAGGTCAAATGTTGGACGCCTTTCAGGAGCTGCATGCAGGGGCAATGAGACTGTACTACAAGGTTAATCGATTAAACTCTAACAGAAGAGACTTTGAGTATAGAATATGTTAAAATAGAGTGACTAAATTTCTCACACCAAGAGGGGGGCGGGGGTGAATTGGTGAAATGTAAAAATAAAATCTTTGAAAAACTTTTTCACAAAAATGATGCCTTAATACTTTTCTTGAATTGCAAGGTAAAAGATTTTCAATGCAACGAAAATTTAATCGAATGAATGCAGAACGTAATCGATTGAATAAAGAGGGTAGGGATGAGAAAAATCAAACACTATGTTTTTATACTGGTTCAACCAAGCCTACATCCAGTGTCCTTCCAAACTGGTTCAACGAAGCCTACATCCAGTGTCCTTTCAACCACAGGAAGTCAATGCATTATAATGATCAAGGTTTTTATTACAAGGCTTTTATATTGACCTCACGTCAAAACTATAAAACACCTTTCTAACCCTCTAATCAAAATATAGGCAGTACACAGCAAGACCAACAACAAGAATCCCCTCTTCTGCTATCTAAACCCTTTGAGATACTCTCAAAGTGAAGAACGTCGCACGCTCTTCTTCCTGTAATCCCAACAGGGAACTTCAAACCAATCTTCAATAGATTGTAAACTCTGATCTCTCAATGACACCCAAATGTGCAAGTTGATCAGCCTTTGAAAAACACAGCAATCTTGCTCTTCAAGAAATCACAAGCAGTTCATCACCACGGCCACTCTTGTTTCTTGGAGATTTTCTTTGCTTTTTGTAAGATCACAACTTTCTACAAAATATATGAAAATGTTAGAATCACAAAAGTTCTTACAGAAATCAAATCTGTGTCAATTTTTAAAATGACTCATCTTAGATGCATTTTAATCGACTTAACTACTAATGCATTCGAATACAACAATTAAGTTATGATAGTTAGCAGTAATCACGACAATTAATAGAATGCAAAATTAATGCAGTCGACTAACATTTAATTCTTGGTCAACATAATAAAAAATATGATCGTTAGACAGTTATGTCAAGCATTAACAGTATTTCTAAACAATAACTAACTTAATTGAATACAGCACGCATGCAATCGATTATGCAACAATGTTAAGCATAGTTTTGAAAAACTTTCTCTTTGAAAACTCTCACAGCACACTTGAAAATAGTTTGTGCAAAGACACGAGTTTTAATCGATTTACCCCAAAATGAAGTCAACTTAAAACTGTTGTTTTGCCACATTTTTAAAGTTTAACATAAGTGTTGTGGTTTTCCTTTTCAGAATCATATGTCATGCATTCACATATAAAAATACATGTGTAACACAGTGATATGCAATGAACAACACAAACATGCTCTCATATATGCTTAAAGAGATTTAACACAGTGATTAAAAGTATATAACATGTAAATATGGAACATGTAACACAAAATATACATGTGTTTTTAATTATGTGTTGTCATCATCAAAAACTCAGATATTACTGAGATTGTGGGTTCAGCCAAACCTTTGCTCCCCCTATCAACAATCTCAACAATCTCCCCCTATTTTTATGATGCACAACCATGATTAATAAACAACCATGTTGCACAAATCAATACAGATTATCAACCAATTACCAATTATCATAATTCTCCCCCTTTGAGCATTAGCAAAAATGGTAAGCAAACAGTGATTGATACACAGATAATCAGTAACATAGAGATGCATTAGATATATCAAAAATAAATTATGATGTTCCCCTTGACAATATTATTCACATTATTTAGGATTTTCTCCCCCTTAAATGAATACATGTGAAATAGATCAATGATATGTAATGCTCCCCCTATCATTATGCATGTTTCAATCTTAAAACACATGCACAATGCAGTAATCAGATTATGTATCAGAGCATGTAAAAGCATATTCCAGCATTGTATCAAAGAAAATGTAAGATAGTAATAACAGAGCATAATTGATATAATTTAAATCATCAAACATACTTTATTCTCTTATCATCTCATAACATAGATACAATGGATAAGCATTAAGATATAAGCAGAATAAGCATTCACAAATTATGAAGCAAGATTTAAAGATAACAGATATCCCAAAGTTTGGAATCTTTAACCCCTGTTGGTTTTCAATCTATTCGATCTTAGTCGTAATCGACTTCTTGCTTTTTATAAGTTTATTTTCCATATCATCTATGTCAGCAATTTGATGTTCCTGGAAAACCTTTCATGGTCTTTCTAGATCAAGCATTTTAGAATCAATATAGTGCAGGAATTATCATAGATAATATATGAATATGCAAATGTATGAATGTAACAGTACGTAATACTTCATTTGCATACAAACATTATGTAATCAATTTAAGTACTATTTTGTTTCACTCAATCACAGATATAATTTTTCATTCACAGGTTGAGCTAACCATAAACTCTGATTTCATTGATATTTAATCAGGAAGTACAATCAGATCAAGCCAAAAACAAAAGTGGCATCTAAACCCAACACAAGGCTCTAAACTATAACTACAGAATCCTTACTCCGTTTCAGATGACTCTACAATCTTCTCATCTGCATTATTCTTCTCGCTTTCAGAATCATCTACTGAAGTGTCACCAAATGCATTTATCCTTAATGCATAATACATCTTCCTATGCAACTCATTAAAGGATTTCTGAAGCATTGACATTTTCTCATCAAGTCTTTTAAATCTTACTTTGACAAATTCCTCAAGTCTTGTTTGAGGTTTGAACTCATATCTAGCTTGTTAGTATTGATAGGATCAACTTCAACAGTATCAGGGCAAAGTTCGTCCTTGAAAATCCAACCTTCTTTGCCTTTTCTAAGCCCCGAGTGTTCCAAGAATAATTTTTCAATCACATTCTTTTTGTTATCAATAATGGTGATCTCATTTGTGATGTCTACACTTTGTAATCTCATAATTCTGCTAATGAAGACAGCATATGGTAAGTGATATTCATTTTTCTTTGCAACCTTCATCATATAATCACCGATCACAAATGCCCAATCTGTCTGTATACCAGTTTGCAATGCATATAGTAGGTATACATCTTCTGCATTCAGCAATGACTGATCTTCACTTCTAGGAAGTAAAATCCATGTGATCACATATGCACATATTCTTTCGTCTTTGCTAAGATGATCAGTACTGAAGGAGTCATATTTCCCTATCATATTCGGATCCTTCAAAAACTTGTTATAGATATCGACTTTATTGACCCTAGTACACCATGATGTGCTTTTAGTCCTCTAGGTTGAAATCTAGCAACATATTTCCATATGGAATCATCAATACAAACAGTCACACCCTTTACTCTGGAAATCAAGTAGTTATTCTCCTTTTTTTTAAGTTTGCATAAAATACTTTCAAGAGATTAGGATAACAATCACCTTGGAGTTCAAGAAACTTTGTTAGACCAGAGTTAGCTAGCCAATTCTTGAAACAATAATCCTTCTGAGCGAAAGAACACAATATTTAAGCGCTTATATCTGATCACTTCTTTGAATCCCCACTGACAGATGAGTTATGTTCTTTGTTCGTCATCACTAAACCAGCAAAAAGGGTTTGCTTATCTGATTAAAGATGTAGGACGCTTTCCTGGATGTGAAGATGAAGCAGCCATGACAGATTAACAATTTATAGAGACTTCTTAATTCATATAAGGGTTTTGAGCGTCACAGTTTTGAGACATTTTTAAAGTGCATGAACTTTTATAAGGGTGCGAACAAACATCACATACAATCAGGCCCACATAAGTTTTCAAAATAGCAAAGCCCAAAACAGAGATTATTAATCGGTTTCATTAAAGACAAAGTCGACTCGTGTATTACAGAGTGTTACCAAAAACAGAGAAACACATTCACAGATTATGGTTGACTCAGTTCATAACATAATCGATTAAAAATTGCGTAACTATATTTTCACAGTAATCAATCAATCAAACAGCACACAACAAACATGCATATATCAGCCAATCATACAAATGCTTATGATGCATGATGCATAAAAAAAATTTGTTCTAGTTACCATAGTCATTGACTCAAGAACTTGTGATTTGTTCCATTTGTAGTTCATCCTTGAGCACTGTACTGCTTCAGTTGCAGCTACTTTCCTGCAGAACAATTAAACATTTTTTACTCTAGTACCCATTTGAATTTGGGTCCTGTCTTGTCAGTTGCAGGAGGCATGGCAGTTCCTTAGGAATCCATTTGAATTTTCCCTTTGGAACTCCAACCTTTATGTAGTAGAAGTTTCTAGCATTATAGCCAATAGTATTGCAGTAAAAACAAGAATTTGTAATAGGCTTACTGAGATCAATAAACTTCTTTGAATTAATCCTATTACGCTTTGCTTTGTAGCCAATACCTTGCCTATTAATTGCTCTTCCAGATGATCTTAACATTACATCAAGATTTTCTTTACCTTGTGTAAATTTAGCTAACATGCTGGTTAAGTAATCAATTTTCTCAATGTGTACAGGGCAGTTATCATATTTTATTCTCAACAATTTGTATTTCTGTCTTAACTGTCTTTGCAAATTTTAAAGCAATTTCAAGATCTTTTTCAAGCTTTTCATTATCCTCTACTAGATTATCAATTCTATATTCATAATCTATTCTCTCAAAGGATAATCGATTTACCTTATACTGGAGTCGCATGGCCTCTACATGTATCTCCTGAAATGCATCCAATAGCATGTGGTACTTGACCTCTATTGGTTCATTTTTAAATTTACTACCACTGTCATCATCACAGTGTGCAGATCCTGCCATGAAACATAAATTTGACTCCTCTTCAACGCTATAATCATCATCACTTGAAGAATCTCCATCACTGTTTTCCCAAGCAATATATGATTTCCTTTGCTTTATGTTCTTGTCCTGAGGATACTTGGTGAATTCTTTCTGCTTGTTCTTCAAGTATGGACAGTCAGGCTTGATATGACCATCCTTTCCACATTCATAACATTGTACAGCGTTGCTTCTTGAACTCTTCTATCCTCCTCTTGAAAAGCTTGCATTGTTAGTTGCAAAATTTTTATTCTTCATGAATCTGTTAAATTTTCTCACCATCATATTCATGATTTCCTTTTCTGGTGCATCTGCATTTGATTTAGCTTCGGATTCAGCTTTCTTGGAAAATTTCTTGCTTGTGGCTTTTATAGCAATTGATTTCTTTTCTTCAATTTCTTCTTCCTCTTTCAACCTTCCAAGTTCCAGTTCGTGCTCCCTGAGCTTGCCAAACAAAGTTGTCATATTCATGTTAGTCAAATCTCTTGATTCAGATATGGCTGTTACCTTTAGCTGCCATCTCCTGTTGAGACTTTTCAGAATCTTTATGTTGATCGCCTCTTTATCAAACACTTTACCGAGAGCCATGAGATTATTTACTATGTGCATAAATCTTTTTGCACTTCATAAATCGTCTCACCAGCCTTCATTCTGAATAATTCATACTCTTGTACACATGAGTTTTTCCTGGCACATTTTACTTCATTTGTGCCTTCATGTGTCACGTCAAGAACCTCCCACATTTCCTTGGCAGTCTTGCATTGTGATATCCTGAAAAATTAATCCATTGTTAGCGTATCAGCAATTACATTTCTAGCTTTAACATCATATTGTGTTCTACGGTTCTCATCCTGAGTCCACTCAGAAAAGTTTTTCAAAACAGTTTTACCATTCACAATTTGAGTGAGTTCATATGGACCGTTTAGAGTTGCATCCCAAGCTCTTTTATCCACGGATTCAAGAAAGATTTACATCATTATTTTCCAACAAGCATAGTTTTCTCCAGCAAATAGTTGTAGTCTATTTGTGGATGCACCTTCACCAAAGGTTTGAGAATTGAAATCCATTTTCCAAGATCAATCGATTAAACAGAAATAGTAATCGATTAGTTTTTTAAATATTTTATGAAAACCAGCTCTCGTGCCAATTGTTAAAATAGAATGGCTCAATTTCTCACACCAAGAGGGGGGGGGGGGTTGAATTGGTGAAATGTAAAAATAAAATCTTTTTCACAAAAATGATGCCTTAAAACTTTTCTTGAATCGCAAGGTAAAAGATTTTCAATGCAGCAGAAATTTAATCGAATGAATGCATAACGTAATCGATTGAATAAAGAGAGTAGGGATGAGAAAATTCAAACACTGTGTTTTTATATTGGTTCGGCCAAGCCTATATCCAACGTCCTTCCAACCACAGGAAGCCAATGCACTATAATGATCAAGGTTTTTACGACAAGGATTTTATAGCGACCTCACATCAAAAATATAAAACACCTTTCAAACCTTCTAATCAAAATATAGGCAGTACACAACAAGACCAGCAGCAAGAATCCCTTCTTATGGTATTAAACCCTTTGAGATACTCTTAAAGTCAAGAACGTTGCACGCTCTTCTTCCTGTAATCACAATAGGGAACTTCAAACCAATCTTCAAAAGATTGTAAACTTTGATCTCTTAATGACACCTAAATGTGCAAGTTGGTCAACCTTTGAAAAACACAACAATCTTACTCTTCAAGAAATCACAAGCAGTTGATCACCATGGTCACTCTTGTTTCTTAGAGCTTTTCTTTACTTTCTGTAAGATCACAACTTTCTGCAAAATATATGAAAATGTTAGAATCACAAAAGTTCTTACAGAAATCAAATCTGCGTCAATTTATAGAAGGACTCATCTCAGACACATTTTAATCGACTTAGATACTAATGCATTCGAATACAACAATTTTGTTATAACAATTAGAAGTAATCACGGCAATTAATTGAATGCGCAATTAATGCAATCGACTAATATTTAAAGCTTGGTCAACACAATAAAAAATATGACCGTTAGACAGTTATGTCAAGCATTAATAGTATTTCAAAACAATAACTAACTTAATCGAATACAACACACATGCAATCGATTATGCAACAGTGTTAAGCATAGTTTTGAAAAACTTTCTCTTTGAAAACTCTTACAGCACACTTGCTAATAGTTTGTGCAAAGACGTGAGTTTTAATCGATTCACTCCATAATGAAGTCAACTTAAAACTGTTATTTTGCCACACATTTAAAGTTTAACATAAGTGTTTGTGGTTTTCCTTTTCAGCATCATATGTAATGCATTCACATAAAAAAAACACATGTGTAACACAGTGATGTTCAATTAGCAACACAAACATGCTCTCATACATGCTTAAATAGATTTAACACAATGATCAAAAGCATATAACATGTAAATATGGAACATGTAACACAGAATATACATGTGTCATTAATTATGTGTTGCCATCATAAAAAACTCAGATATTACTGAGATTGTGGGTTCAGCCAAACCTTTGCTCCCCTTATCAACAATCTCAACATCATAAATAACCTTGTGAATGAAAATGATAGGCTATAAAATGAACTTGATCTTGCTTTACAATCTTCTGCAAATGTTAAAACTCAAATTAAGATTGTAGAAAAATATTGTAAGGATTGACATGCTCATGTTGAGAAAATTGAATATCTAACTAGCACACTAGCTAAATTTACACTTGGAAGAGAAAATTTAGAAGTTGTGTTGAGATCACAAGGCAGAGCAATAAATAGGTAGGGAATTGGTTATAAAGCTAAAAATGAAAGAGTCAATTCTAAAAGATTCATTGAATTGAGTAAACCTACATCCAATACCTGTTTCTATTGTAATACTATTGGGTATACTATAAGAAACTATTATTACATAAAGGTAGGTGTTCCAAAGGGAAAATACAAATGGATTCCCAAAGAGAAACCTCCTGTAACTAACAAGAAAGGCCCCAAGTTCATCTGGGTACCTGCAACAAAACTGTTTGAAAGTTTTGCAGGGAAGTAAGTTGATCAAGCAGTAGACAACACTCAAGGATGAATTTCAATGGAACATATCCAAATCTCTTGAGTAGTATTCTATGGTAACATCTACTATCAATTCATGCATTCTTCCATCATTGTTTTTGTTTGTGAATGTGTATTGATGTGTATGAATGGTGTCTGCTTGTCTGCTATGCATAATTGTTTATAAAATAGTTTTCACGAACTTTAACTATTGTCTTAATAGTGAAATCGATTAGACTATTTTTCTAGGCTTCACTGTTTTGTGTAAAACTGTTAAGAAGTAATCGATTTCAAGATTAATAAAATCGATTAAATTGTTTCATCAGGGCTTTCTATTTCTGAAGTTTTAAATGGGCCTGATGTTAAAAAAATCATTTGATACGCGCAATTATAAATATTAGATTTGAAATTCTTTTATACATTCAATGCTCTTGGCACTGAAGTGTTAAAAACCCTAAACTGAGTAAGATCCTCCATAAAATGGCTTCATCCTCATCATCCAAACGTAGCAAGAAGATTGTCAGAACTGCAAGAAACGTAAGCCCAACTTGGTGGATAAGCGGCAATGCTGTCGTGACAAGTTTCTGTGTTGGGAAAAGATCAAGTATGTTGTTCCTCATAAATCACTTTATCTGCTTTTATTCAGGGGTGAAGGGTTTTTATTCCTTAAGTGGCTTGCTTATCAGGGACTTGCCATTTTTTTCCAAATGAAAGGTGACTGCTACTCGAATTTAGTTGAAGTGTTTTACAATGACCTTAGAGTCATCAATTGAGATGTTTGCATAACAATGACGATGTTTGGTTACTTCTTGCTGGACTTAAAGTTGAAGGTTGTATGTCCCATGTGTGAGATTCTTTGCATAACAAATTGACAACAAAGAAGTAAATCTACAAAGATAGCCTTAGGTATCCAGGAAGATACAGAGGAGGCAAGTTATATTTGCACAAAGGGATGGATAAGGAAGAAAAGATGTGTATGTACATCCTTGCATGGTTACCGCTACCTAGAAGATATTTGCGCGATAGACTGTCAACGGAAGATTTATTCCTACTGAGTGCAATATAAACAAGAATACCAACCAACTGGGTTGCTACTCTTAAAAATCATATGATTGATGCTGGAATCAATAATGGGCATAACTTACCATATGTAGTGTTCATCAGTAAAGTCTTAACGCTCCATCGAGTTGTTCTTATTAAGGAAACCAGAGTTGTCTACAACATAACTAATGAGATTGGAAAGGCAATACTGACATGTATTGGTATGAAGAAAATTGTTGATGACTGGGTGTTTAGGGATGATCAGACTCAAGTGAGAAGTAAAGTTGAATAGTCTGACTCTAATGAAAACTTTATCTCATTTACTCCAGAATCTGATTTTGAAAGATATGTTGTACACATATTCGAAAGAACCTCTGAGAAGTCTATGAAGTTGGAGAAATCAGTATTCTGAATGGAAAATAAGATGGATGAGCTCATTAAGAACTATGTAAATAGTTCATCTTCAACAGAAGTTTCAGATGATAATGATGAGTCAAGTGAAGAGGATTCTATGGAAGAATCTAACTTAGAATAGGGATTTGTTGTCAAAAGTTTTTTTTTCTTGGCTATTAAGCCATATTTTGGTTTTGATTGTAATCATCTTTCAATATCAATGAAATTATATCTTGAGTTGCAATTTGTGAATTAACAAGTTGATTAACATTGAATATTCTAGTTGATTGTTTGAATTGGTTGAATCTAATTATATCACTTGTATGAATGCTAATTGAAATATTCATTGTTACATGATTACATTGCATATTCATACTCGATCAGTGATAATGCTTATTTCTCAATTACACTTGGACTAATGCTCAACCTAGTTGAGAAGAAAAGGTAATGCAAGTTTGTTGATTGATTACTGAATTAAAATGGATTTTCAATACACTGCAGACCTGAATCGATTAAGGAAGAATGATAATCAATCGATTTTTCTTTAATCCGGTTTGAAGTTTCTTAACTATCAAATCATTTTCTTTGAACCATGACTTCTGATTTCAGATGTGTTCATTCATCATAAATCTCATATTTTATAATCCACTGTGAATCTGTTTTCAGTTTATGGTTGATAACACTGAGTTGTTTAGCTTCAAGTTCAATAAAAAATGCTCTGATATTTGTCATATCTTTTGATACATTGATTGAAACTATTCAAATGATACATGCTTTATTATATCTCTATCATGTTACTCTGATATTGGAATATGAAATAATGCATATTGATAGGGGGAGCTTAGTATTATGTTACATGTTTGTTCACATGTTAAAAGGGGAAGAAACTAAAATCATGTGAATTACATATTGCTGACAAGGGGAGCATCATTTTTCTGTAAACATTTTCTGATGTAACTTTGTGAGATTCAATATCTCTGTGTTTCAATCACATTGTGTTATAAATCCTTTTTTGCTTATGGCCAAAGGGGGAGAAATAATATAACATTGAATGAGATAGTTGAATGTGTATGACACATATGTATCTATATGTGTCTGTTTGAAACTGTGTGAAACAATTTCTAATTGTGGAATGTACATCATGGTTGTTTTATCAATCATGGTTGTGCATCATCAAAAACGGGGAAAATTATTGATAGGGGAGCCATGTGAGTGCTGAACCCAAATCTTGTGTTTGTTTTTTATTATGACAACACATTGACTATAACAACACAGATGTTCTCATGACAAAACAGAAATGTGTTTTATGTGTTTAATACATATGTGGATATATAAATGCTTATTGCTAATTAATGCATATATTGGACATACTGTTGTTTTTGCATACTATTGTGATTATGATGTGATTATATCTTTGTATGTATACTGTATGTTTGAGTGATGAAAACCACAAGCACAAAAGCTTAAGTTTTGAATTGTAGCAAAACAAGTTTCAATTGATTACATTAGTTGATGAATCGATTAAAACTCGTGTCTTTGCATATATCATTTTCAAATGGACTGTGATGAGTTTTTGAAGAGAAAAAGTTTTCAAAATTTGTTTAAGTGTTAAGCTTAATCGATTACACATTTTATGTAATCAATTAAGTCTGTTATCTTTTCAAAATTGTTTTCAGCTTAGTCAAAAATGCTTTAACGGTCATATTTTTAAATATGTTTGACTAGCATTAAATGAGAATCGATTACATTAATTGTGCATTCAATTAAGAGATTTGTTAGTTGTAATTCTATTACATTGGTTTTTTTATTATGTAATCAATTACATCATTAACATAATCAATTACTTTGCGTCTGTTATGATAGAAACTATAAATTGAAGCATTGCTTGTATTTTTGTAACTCTTGATCATTTTTACATTTTTATATCTGACAGTTTTGATCTGAGAAAGTTTTACAGATTACATTGACGCTCCAAGAATCAAGAAGCAAAGATCTTGAAGAAACTTGAAGGATTCTTGAAAGGAAATTTGAGAGCTTGACTAGCTGATCCTATCAGCACTGTTGAGGTGTATTTATTGTTATCAGAAAAGATTTCTACACTTGTTGATTGTGGTCTGTACCTGTTCGTGTGCAACAGGAAGAACAGTGAGGAGCTCTTGGACTTTTAGAGGGGATTCTCAATGGGATTTTGTAGCAAGAACGTGTAGTTCTATGTGTGCAGGTGTATTCATTTCTATATTTAATTGTTTGAGTGGGAAAGGTGTTTACATTGTGAGAGTGTGTTCACTGTAAAACCTTTGGTGTAATTCTCCAATCATTATAGAGAAATATCCTTCAATCAAAGTTTGATTGGAAGGGTAACTGGATGTAGGCATTAAGGTTGAACCAGGATAAAAATTGTGTTTGATCTTCTTTTTCTATTTCTTTACATTTCATTGCATACGCACTTTACTTACAGTGTAAGAAAGTTTTAAAGAACATTCTAATTCTGCAAAAAGATTTGAAAAGTGCACGAATTTATAAATCACCAAATCACCCCCTCTTTGTATTGAGAAACAAGCATCTTTATTTCTAACACCTATAATAAGATAGTTAAATATATATATTAAAAAGTAGTAATTCCAATATTTAAATATGGCAGAGAATGAAAAGTCATAGAACAACCATAGTTGTGTGATTGAAATATTCAACATTTGTTCTCCTCCCATGACCTCTATTACATCATTTTGAGTAATGTACGATGACATATGACACTAGACGTCAAATACTCCCACTCTAGCTATACCAATCCTGTATTCAACCTATTTAATTTCATCATGGTCTTTCTTGGAGGATCATCCTCTACTTTTATCATCTCATCATCTTTATGAATAACAGGTTGATACATGACCTGTTTTTCAGGACAAGAGAAGTGAAATAAATATTTTCAAAGGTATGAATAATTTATTTATAAAATGTTTCATAAAAATACTAAGAATAAAAATATAGTACCTGTAGTGGGCCAAAGTATGGCATGATCAATGATTTAGGCCAAGCTATAAATGTGCCTAAGGTCTCCCATACAAATTGGATTTCTAAAGTTATCATAGGCATTCGAGAATGGAGATCTCGAACCTCACCAATTGTCACAAAGACATAGTAAGGAAATAGAAGAGCATCATAAATAATAAGCCTTCCTTCAAGTTGTCTTCCTATGGCCACTATGCACAAGGGATCTCCATCAATCAATAGCTCATACTATAGCTGTAGTAAGTATGATCTGCAACAGAGCATGAGCCTTTTATGCTCACACGATGTCCTATTGGAGCTTTAGTGGGTAATGTAATTTTCTGTTGCTCTACATGGACTAAATTTTTTCTTCAAGTGCTCTTTGTATTTGTTGTTGTTGTTGAAGTTGTTCCATGAAGTGTTGCTCAAAAACTACCATGTGTTGGTTGATTCTTTCTCCTATTTGAAGCTATATCTTCCTCAAGGCCTCTTGACTCAAGGATTTATTATTACTTTGTGGAGGACTAAAGTAATCTCGAAGGTCAAATGCACTTTCCATGCCGCACACACGATCTAGGTGTTTTGGCTTTCCAATGGTCATTGGGAGTAAATTGTCCCGATCATGGCCCACAAATGAATCCTGAATCTGTTGCTCAACTAACTCATCTTGCACCACATAATAAATTTTAATCATAAAGCACATAATATGAACTATGGTTTTGGGTTTAAGGTTTGTACTTACTATTTCTCATATATCAATTGAGTTGATTGTAATGTCATGTGCCCATTGCACTTAGTTCGAGCAGCCTTCCACATGTCGTACCTAGCAAGTACATGTACTAGGTTAGGGGACTCAAGTTCTAAAGCCTATACACGATACTTTCTCAATCGTTTCTCCAATAATGGATAGCCACCTTATGAGAGTCTTGTGGTGCCTCATTAAGCTTCTATCTTTGCTAGGCTGTTATCCTTTTTTTCTATTACACACAACATAAATTTATAACTGTAAATCACAAGTATATGCCTTGTGTGACTATAAAAATAATTTAAGAAACAAACTTATTAACCATTAGTTCTCTATATGCATGAAATTGCATTCACTCTTCTTGGATTATTTTGTACTTCCCATAAGAAGTGTAATGTTTCCTTTCTCGGAACACATAAAGACATGTGATCCTTGTCTTGAAGTCTCATCATCTGATGGCTATGTGAGATAACACTTTTTTTCCTAATTTGCTCAGTGTTCGAAATGCCAAAACTTCATTGTTGAAAACATAAAAGATGTTAATCAACTAAGTAAACATATTAAACACCATATTTGTTTCAAGTAAACATACCATAATATTCTACTAGGAGGTTTTCTCTATCTAACGAACGCCAGCCCAAGATGTAATCATGATAGAGACATGTGTTTTAGCCAACATTCACAAATAGCTATAAAACTCTTTTGCATATGGGTCTTTAGATGTACCCAATTGAGGATCAATCTCGACCAACAAACTCTTCATGGATATTCGTTGAGTTGTGACTGCAAACCAAGTCATAGATCTACCAGGTACACTCTTTCTTGATCCAAATCTCATCATACCTAAAAACATATTGTTAGTACATGTAGGTAGATGCGTCTTCCAATTGATTGTGAATGTAACCCATCTTTTGTCTTTTCTTTTACATTTAGTAAAGTTCTGATGACACTATCGCATACATTTTTTTCAATATGCATCATGTTTATATAATGTCAAACATCAAGTTTACACCAATATGGAATATTAAAGAATATTGATCACTTCTTCTAAATGTTTTTCTTAGTGGTCTTCTTTTTTTGATGTTTTTCAAATACAATGTCAATGTTTTTCGCCTAAATGTATACTTGATGGCAATGCTCTAGCTAGGACAAGCCAAATCTAGAAGGAACCAAGCCATGTTCATGGAGGCAATGATGTGTGGAATTTGTGGTGGTGTGGAATGTTGAATGGGTTGCGGTTTTGGAGTGATATATAGTGATGGAAGATGTGTTTAAGGATTCTCTAAGAGAGGTTAGGCCAACTCTTGGAGGAAGGTGGCTAGAGGAGGCCATTTGGGTTGCTCTAGCCTAGGGTGACCTTAAAAGAGTAGTATGACATAAAAATGGCATCATAAACTTACTCTAAATCAAAGGTGATTACATGATGGAGAGTCCCTCTATTTATAAGGTGTCTTAAAAATGGACTGAAACTTTAACCTAAAAGAGTCACATTGGTTGTCTTGGAGAGCAAGCATAAATCCTTTTCAATAAGAGAGAGACAAGTGGGAAAAATCTTCTCAAATGAAAGAGTGACATGTGGCCACTACCTATGGAAAACTCTTCATTCCTAGAGTGGCACATGGCCACTAACTAGGAGGAAAACTCTCCACTAGGAAGTCTCCACATGTCGATGATGAAATATTGCTCCCTTGTCCTCCAAGCTTAGCCAAAATGTTGACCCCTTGATCAACACACCCATTTTGGACATCCAGGCATAGTCAACTTTGGGCCTTGACCCTTTGTTGACTTGTTTGGTCAAATCTTATTCTACTTGGCCAAAATACAAGGCCCAATTGAAATCCTATATTAATAGGCTCATAATACAAAGCCCAAATGAAATCTAGACTACTTGGCCCATAATACAAAACCCAAATAAAATCTAAACTACTTGGCCCAAATCACAAGGCCCAAAATTATTCTAACTCTACTAAACCTTCATGATGGCTTAAGATGGTTGTTAAACCCTCGGTAAGTGTAACCGAATCGTATCAAGTAATAAACATGGTAAGACCAATTATCGTTTTCCCAAAGGACTCACGGCCTACACAGTTATGTCACTTGTTGATTATCTAAAACTTGTGACCAAATTCTTGTAGATTTAAATGCAAAATACTGAAAAGTAAATATGAATGCATGAATTGATCAATGGGTAAGAAGAAACAAAACACGTGATTTGAAATATATGAATAAATATGTTGTTGGGGTTTATTAGTTTCATCTTATACACTCTCATGTATTCAAGAATTCATCTTTCTTCATTAATGTTAATGCCACTTTCTAAACTACCTTAAACCCGATGTCTCGGCAAAGAAAGCCTAATCCTAATCACTTGTTTACAATGTCTTGTCTCCCTAGCAATTATTCATGCATTACACATCATAGAAGCTTAAAGGCAACCAACCATCACATCCCTATGTTTAGGCAATACTACTATTGGGAGAGATTCCCCAGATCTAGATTTCCCCGTATGTGTCCATATCGACAAAATCAATAATCATGACATCGAATGAGTTAAACAATGCATGCTTAGAGCAAAGAGGAAAAACCCTAACAATTAATGAAATAAATCATATATCTTAAAGATCTTAAAGAACAAATTCAATACATGAGAGTTTCAAAGGATTACATTGATTCCCCCAACAACAATAAAGGTTTAGTTTACCAAATTCATGGTGAAACTAGATGAAATACAATGAAGGAATGAAAGATAGAACCCTAGAAAGTTGAGAGAGGAGCTTTAGCATCCAAAATCTTCCTCCAAGGGGTGAAAGAGTGTGTTTCTACTTCGTTGTAGCCAAAGATACTAACCCTATAGGAAGACTAAAGCCTTATATAGACTTCTAAATATTACAGAAAAATAAGCCCAAGCCCATAAGAATGTCGCTCAATGGTAAATACCGCTCAACGGTAAGTTCATGACTTCTATTCTGCCCCTCAGCTGTAGTTTTGCCCCTCAGCGGTGACTGCGGGTCTTCAAAGTGCCGCTCAGCGGTAAATGGCGCTGAGTGGTACTTACGGCTTCTTCCTTTTATTCACTTTTTCTTCCTTTTCTGAATCCAACTCCTAGCTTCTTCACTTCTTTCACTCAATTCATCTTAAAACCTGCAAAAACAAAGAAATCAAGCATAAAACCTGTCTAACTCTCTTATTTCCAAAACTTCAACAAAAACATGATTCCAAGCTAGTTTCTAAGTCATAAAGGTTGTCTTTAAGGTCAAATTTAAGTATAAAAATAACAGTTTTCCAACTGTTATAAATGGCCCAAGAGAAAGAGTCTAGGCTCATCTTCCATAGATGTCTCTAACTCTTCATAATGTGCTAGGTCATGGTCAGGGATATGCCATCATCCCCTCCCTCTTGAAAAGGATTTCCCCTCAAATCTTCAACATGGGCTAAAGGCAACTTCGTTTTCTTCATAATCTTCATTTCTTCCTTATTTTTCCACTAGGATCAAATACCCATTTTATAACACAAGTTAGAACAAGTGTTAGAACAGTGAGTATGCGAAGGATATATCTCGCAATAAGGATGCACCTTAAATCAAAAGAATGATTAAGGTGTTGAAAAGAAGGACATTTTTCTTGAAAATTTGATTTCTCACACAAGGATCCTTTGGATCTTTTCTTACCATGCTTCTAGAGGAAGATAACAAGGAGACCTTTACACTTTTACACAAGCTTTTGACCCTTAACATCATAATTTTCTTGTTGGGGCATTCTTGAGACTTGTGCATCATGCTTTGACACTTAGAACAAAAGGTGTCTTTTATTTTCTTTTTATCTTCTTTTTTTCTTTCTTTTTCTATTTTCTTTCTCATTTGTACTTGATCCTCTTCCACTTCAGAAGGTGTGAGAGGATGAAGTACAAAATTTCTTTTATTGTGAGTGATGGTTATCTCATTCATGTGGCCATTATGTAGAGATTCTCTATCAAAAATCCAAGGCCTTCCCAACAAAATGTGACAAGCATTCATACTATATCACATAACATACTATCATCATAATTCCCTATGGATAGTGTTAAACTCGCTTTTAGTCGCATCAAAGCCAACAAACTCAGTTTCCCCACTAATGTAGTAGAGGGATAACCAAGGATCAATCCAAGGACTCAACTATGATTAAGCTTCAGAGTGTAAAGTTAATTCTTGTAATTATTTACTACTTAACTATAAAAAACAAGGTGGGGAAATAGAAAATGAAACAATGAAATTAAAAAGAATAAGAAAATTTGGTTAAGGAAAGAAAGAATATGAACTAAAAGGAAAAATAAAAGAAAATGAACTCTAAACTACCTAAAACAGAAATAGAAATTAAACTAATATGAGAATTACATGCAACTAAAATGACTTAATACTAAAACTGGAAACAAGCAACTCATATTGAAAATTTAAAACCTAAACAAATCCTAAAACCTAAATGAATATACTCATGTATGAAGTAACTGAACTTAAATGTTGTAGACACATATGTACAATCTAAGGTAAAGAAAAATCAACAAGAAACATCTAGAACTAATGATCAAAAGCAAAGAATCAGGGAAGAAACTCATGAATCAAAAGTCTAAGCACTTGTAAAAACAATAACCTATACTATCAACATCATTATTATCATTCACAAATTGAACATTCTTGTCAACACCCAATTTCGTCCAGATTGACTAAATAATGAGTCTCTTTTTATTTTGCCTTATTTCATTTTCTTTTATTTTTATTTTATGTTATTTTATTATTTTATTTCTTTAGTTTTTTATCTTTTTTTCCTCTTTCTTTGTTATTCTATTTTATTATTTTATTTCTTTACTTTATTATACTTTATTATACTTTAAAAAGAGTGTCTGCCATGTCTTTGAAGTTGGAGAATGAGAAGCCCACGACCCAGTAATAGCAAAGAGCTAGAGCGTCCAACAGAGGTGTGCACGAGCTGAAGAAAAAAAAAGATTATTTTGGAGGGCGGCAACGCGCTAGCATCCAACACGTCTAACATGGGCTACACATCATGTAGCGTCCAGCAAAGAGGAAGCTGCCACGTCCAACAAATTAAAGAGTTACTTCCAGCAGCATGTTACAGCCCATGGGCAACATATACTTGCTACATACAGCAAGATGCTTGAAAACTCGTCCAACCTTCACACGGTCCAACAACAAGGATTCTGGTGAGTGTCCAGAGTCCCACACAAGTCCAACAGCTTGGGAGGTAGGTCCAGCGGTCACCCAAAATGAGGCAGAGGTCATTCATTTCTTGAATTGAAGTAGGGCACATGATGTAGTCTCGCGGGGGGCAGCCACCGTATATAAGGGATTGAGCATTGAATTGAAGGGGGCGGCCACCAAGGGGACACCTTCAACACCGACAACCCATATCCACCCGTCACCACCATCTCCATTCATTCGTTTTCTTTTCCTACTCTCTGCTTACTGTAAGCATACAAACTCCAACCTTTGACTCCTCACCCGTAACCATCCCAACCACACTTCCTTTTCACTCCAAGTTCCTCACCTCCAACACCCATCATGCATCATTGGCCACATGCCACAACTCTCAACTCCTCTATTTTATCGCATAGAGAAACACATTCCTCTTCTTCAACAATTGGAAAAGCAAGGAAGAATTCACTCACTTCATAACCCCTGTCGTGCCTCCTATCACTATTACAACACACCTCATTCCCAAACAAAACAAGTACAAAACAAATCACAGAGAGAGACGAAGAGGGAGCCACCGCTCGTGGCCTCCAGCTCCGAGACATCCAATCCACTGATCCTCTCGCCAGCCACCGTGAGCCGCTCCTTGTCGCGCCCTTCTACGAGTTCTTACTCTCCGGCCAGGCCTTCCCACCTATCATTTTTCTCGGCGACCACTGCTTCTTCCCCAAATACGCTCACGCGACTGGACCAGCTCTGAATCTTCAGTTTACAGAACAACTTGCTCACAGAAACCATCCCTGCATCAACGGCAGTAGACCTCATCGGTGTCGGAGAGAACATGTCCCGGGAGCAGCGGCGTTAGCTCGACGGATGGCTGTCGCCACGCAGAAAGAGAAGGAACTGACGGACTGGAGTTTGGGCTGACGCTAGCTCCGGCGGTGCGCGTGGTTACCGGCGACGCCACGAAGGCGGTTCACGGTGGTCTGGTTCGAAGAAGCTTTGCGCGGCAACCAGTGGGGTCTGTGGCGGCGATCAGCGCACTGGTGGCGTCCTGGTTTGCGGCTGGCGGCGGCCGATTTGGCGGAGGCGGCAGTGTGTGTGCGGAGGCGACGCCCCTTCATCGGAGTTCCTGGCTGGGAAAAGAGAGATTTGGTTTCGTAGTTGGCAAATGGAAAATGGAAGAATGAAGAAGGTGTGAGCAGACCGCTAATGGGATTCTGAATAAAGAGTCTTTGGACCTAGCTATTGGGCCGCGTCCTTTTCCTCCTGCCACATGCACAATTCCATTCACACTCCATTTTCGTTCAGGCTTAAGCCCATTCTGTGCAAACAAAAATAAAAAAAAGGAAGAGAGAAAGAATTGGGCTGAGCACGCTATTTCAGGATGCACCTCCATTTTCGTCCTTGCCCCCCTTGCAGATGCAAAGTTGGAAAAGAGGATTTTGGCCCAAATTAAAGGAGTCTCAACTTTACTCCGCACCTCTGGTTTTTAATCTCTACACCCCTATTCTTGTTGGGTTGTTTCCCTTGCTTCATTTTTATGCTTTTGTTTCTTTATTTTTATTAGTATTTGTTTGGTTATTAGTTTTTACTGTATGAAACCCCTTTGTATGATAATCCCACTCCTAGATCTTGTCTTTTATTTTGGTTTATTTGTTGCACTTTAAGCACGAAAAAAGACGATAATAAAAAAATAATAATAAATAATAAAATTACAAAAAATATGTTTTAAAGGTTAAGCACACGTGTGATCGCTCGCATCGTCCTTGTGCTAGAGACTTTTTCTCTTTTATAAATAAAACTATAAAAAAATATGTTTTAAAGGTTGAGCACACGTGTGATCGCTCGCATCGTCCTTGTGTTAGAAACCTTTTCTCTTTTATAAATAAAATTACAAAAAAAATATGTTTCAAAGGTTAAAGGTTAAGCACACGTGTGATCGCTCGCATCGTCCTTGTGCTAGAAACCTTTTCTCTTTCATAAATAAAATTACAAAAAAATATGTTTCAAAGGTTAAGGTTAAGCACACGTGTGATCGTTCGCATCGTCCTTGTGCTAAAAACTTTTTTTCTTTCTTAAATAAATTTACAAAAATATGTTTTAAAGGTTGAACACTCGTGAGATCATCCGCATCATCCTTGTGTTCAATACCTTTTATAGTTAAATAATGATATAAGTACTCGTGCGATCGTCCGCATCAGCCTAGTACTTAATATCTTCAATCTAAAAAGTTAAATAATGGTATGAGTGCTCGTGTGATCGTCCGCATCAGCCTAGCACTCAATATTCTTAAGTCTTCCTAAATAAGTAGATAACGGTATGAGTGCTCGTGTGATCGTTCGCATCGTCCTAGTGCTTAATATTGTTATTTCTCTTTTTAAAAAATAATTAAAAATATTTAAATACCATTCTAAAGGTATGAGTACTCGTGTGACCGTTCGCGTCGGCCTAGTACTCATTACCTTCTTTTTCTCGAAAATGTCAAAAACAAATATATAAAATCATCAAAAGCTAAAAACATCAACACTTTCAAACAAACAAACAATCTTTCAGCCAGAACTATGTGATCCTTGATTCTCCATCAAAAGTGGAGATACGTAGGAGCAAGGCTAGTCCTTGTCAGGTTCACTTCCCAAAAATCCAAAATCATTTCCAAACAAAATTCTCAAACAATTTCCTAAACGAAATTTTCAACACAATTTCAAAAAGAACTACGTAACCCTGATTTCTCATTTTGAATGAGAATACGTAGGAGCAAGGTCAATCCTTGTCGGGCCCAAAAAACTAAAAAATATGTTTTGTTTATTTTAGAATTTTATTTTAGGGGATAGTTAAACATTTTGAAAATCACATCATATTCGTGCATTTAGTTAAAGGTACTGCCTTAGGGCAGGCGTTATGGGGTGCTAACACCTTCCCTACGCGTAACCGACTCCCGAACCCAGAATCTGGTTTTCGTGGACCGTGCTTTATCGTTTTATGGTTTTTCCGTAGTTTCCCATAATAAACTATGGTGGCGACTCCAAATCTCTTTTCAAAACGCCGTTTCTTTTTTGGATCGTCGTCCCGTCGCGATTCCGGTTGCGACAATTCTCAAACAGAAACTAAAGGAAAATAAGTCCTAAATCCATAACATTTCCAAATAACAGTAAACTAAACTATGAAGAAACAGTGCCTAAATTCTAATTAATTGAAAGCAAAGTAACAAACTCACAAACAGAATTGATTTCATAGGTGAATGTATATTGATATGAATAAAAGAGTGCTTACACTAATGGAAAAATGACATTTTATAACAAGCCTATTATAACGGACAAAAATTATCCATCATAATAAGGAGATATTATAACGTATTTCTTTAAATCAGTTATAATATGAAACGCGGTGGCAAACTTGTAAATAAGTTTAAGACATATTATAACATAGTTTTGAAAATCAGTTATAATATGAAATGCGATGACAAACTTGTAAATAAGTTTAAGACATATTATAACGTAGTTTTGAAAATCAGTTATAATATAAAAAGCGGTGGCAAACTTGTAAATAAGTTCAAAACCTATTATTAATGTATTATAACGGAATTTTAGAAATCAGTTATAATATCTCTTCCAATCTCATTTTCCATATCCCTCTCGCTGGATTTCATTTCACGTTTTCTCTTATTCTCATCCCTATCTTTTGCCACATCTTCATTGTGCTTGCGTCAGTGCTTGCACCTCATTTTCAGTTACCCGTTGCTTCTCTCATTCTCGCGAAGCATCGCCATCAAACCATACCTCGAGTTCTCTCTCCTGCAACAGCCACAGTTCTTCACATATCCACCTTTTCTCCTCACATTTCTACCTTATTTCAGCTATTTCGACCTTAGAAACATCATCTTCACCGATGAGTTCTTCGATCTATGGCCTCCACTAGGGTTTCCCTCATCTTTCATCTTTTTCTTTGATTTTAACCGTTTAAATCCTCTTTTGCTTCGATTAAACACTTTCCACCGTTTAATCGGTTAACCTAGTGTTTTAAGGTTCTTTCACCGTTCGATTTAGGGTTTCCTTGCTTCATTCACAGTTTTGGTTCATTTGCTCTTGGATTCATATCATTTCGCTGCGTTTCACTCTTTGAGGGAGCTTCGAAGGAGTCCATAGGCGTGTTCGTTTGTAGTAGTGATGATTCATACATTCTACTATTTTGTTTTTTCCTAATTTTTTATGTTTTTCTTCTATTAATTTCACTAATTTCTCTCCTAGATTGGTGGGGATTGTGTTTGGATTGGTGGAGAAATTAGCGGCGTTAGCACGAGAGAGAGGAGGAGGGAGCCTTGAATGCCGAATCCACGACGGTGATTGGAGAATTTTGAAGGTAGTTATAGTTCACATTCTTCTTTGTAACACTTTCCCCCTCTTTTTATCCTGTTAATTTTGTTTTCATTGATTCTTGAAGAACAAAAAGATTGGGTTTTAAATCTCCTGCACGAGAATTTGCTTCAAATTAAATTCTGGATTTAGGGTTATATTTCTACAAATAAACTAGTGTAATCATAGACTATTTATAATTAAAAAAATGTTTCTTTCTGAATCATTAATGCTAGAAAGTGTTATTCACTTTAGTCCTTGTGCCAATGAAAGTGGCAGAGAAAAAGTAGCAGAGTAGTGGTGTTTTCAGGGAAATTTTCAGGGAAGAAGGGGTTTTCTTTAGGGTTTGTGTATCTTTCATACTGTAATTCACTCTATTATTTTAGATCTACATTCTTTCAAATTCAAATAACAGAATACAAAAAATAAGAACAACTAATCCCTCATATAACAGAAGCAGAAAATTGTACATATGGCTCTCATCTTGAAATAGCATGCTATTAGGAATGTTTTGTCTGAGAATTTTGGTGTTATGAGTAATGTTCAACATGAGTCTTTAACTCTCGATCTTGGTGTTATATTACTGTTATTTCGTTGCAAATCTGCTGCTACTGTTTGCCTTCTAATTAGTTTGTTCCAATGTGTTTATTTTCTGTGTCTGATTGATAGATATGGGATACTGTTGGGCAAGAGAGATTCCAAAGTCTCGGGGTTGCATTTTATAGAGGCGCGGATTGCTGTGTTCTTGCGTATGATGTTAATGTGATGAAATCTTTCGATACCCTTGACAACTGGCATGAGAGTTTCTCAAACAGGTAATTATTGTCCTTTTCAAAATGCTTTATCTCTTGCTGCTTCGACTATTGTCTAGGGTGTGGTGTTTTTTCACATGGACAAATGCATCTATTAGCTAGTGTGTCCTCATAACATTCACAGATTGTCTAACCCTAATTTATAACCTACCAATGTTGGAATTTGCTGGATAAGCTTTCTGTTCAGATTTATGTTCTCGTTGTATCTTTGTGATGCAGGCAAACCCACCCGATCCAAGGTCATTTCCATTTATTTTGCTTGGAAACAAGATTGATATTGATGGCGGGAATAGTCGAGTGGTAGGCAAATATTATTACACTTTGACATTTTCTCACTTTATCTCTGAGTGTAAAATGTTTTTTTATCTCACATGCAGGTTTCTGAGAAGAAAGCAAAGGATTGGTGTGCTTCAAAAGGGAATATTCCCTATTTTGAAACATCCGCAAAAGAAGATTTCAATGTTGATGCTGCATTCCTGTGTATTGCCAAGGCTGCTCTTGCCAATGAGCACGAACAAGACATGTAAGTTTCAATCTCGATTGTGATGCAGATACACATGAATATAGGTTGTACTACTATATAACTGTACCGGACATGTACCAACTATTGTCAATGATGTTAGTACCACTTGCAGTTTAAGATTTAATATACAACTACTATGCATTAAGGCATATCTACAGACTATCACTGTTGGAATGTCAATGAAGTGATAGAAATAGAAAATGGTTCACTGGTATGCGTTTCATGTCTCATATTTCTGTTTTTGGCCTAAGTTCTTTATTTAATGTGAATTTTATTACTGTTTCTTATAAAGAAATTCCCAAATTAATATATTATTTGGCATTTCTAACATTCTAGAAATCAATATTAATATATTATTATTGCTGATGTTAATTTATATATAGAAATCATTAAGAGGATTGTGTCTACAATGTCTGCGATTGTAGGAAATTGAATGACATTATAGCCGTCGAGGACCATTTAAAGTTATTAAACATAATATTCTATTTTCGTTAAATTAATCTAGATAAAGATAATGGTAGAGTTTCAGCTATAAATATTTAGTTTGTATTTTTTTCCTTAAATTAGATGGAAGAAATTTTATAGATTTGAATATGATTAATAACAATCTCTTCTTATATATAGTAAGAGTTGTGGATCAAGAGACATTAGTTAATTTCGCTTATATGTAACTGAATGAAGAATAAATAAGTGTGTTTTATGTTTATGATCTTATGAATTTTCAATATCCACTTGCTCCTCTTGGGTATTTTTCTTTGGTTTGTGTAACTAGGATTAGGATATAAAGATATTTGATAAGGTTCTTGGTTGATCTTTAAATACTTATCCAACTATTCACCACAATTGTATGTACATTAATGTAATATTTAGATTTAATATATAGCTTCATGTATAAATGATGTATTAAATATTAGACTATTTAATATTTGAAATAAATTCTATTTTGTTAGTTTCATTAAATTTGTTTATTTAAAGCTCTATTGATTATAAATTGATTGGATGAGATCATAATCCAGGAATATTATTATAATTTCATTGGATGTCAAATTTAATAATAAATTTTTTTTAAAAATAAAAACATATATTATAACGTACATTGCTTAGTACGTTAGGGTACGTTGATCACATATTATAACGTACAATAATATATACGTAATAATATATAACATATTATAACGTACAAAAACTTCTATGTTATAATACCTTTCATCCTATTATAACATACAAATGGAAATTTGTCATAATAGTTTGCGCATATTATAATGTACTTCAGAAACTACGTTATAATATGTGGAACATATTATAACGTAAATTTTTGCTACGTTATAAAAGACGCAGAGTTATTATATCGCCCAGAACTACGTCCACAGTAACTACGTTATAAAAGATCATTTTTGTACGTTATAAAAAGTCATTTTTCCACTAGTGTTAGAGTTCTCAGGAAGACATCCTGTTAAGTGAATCCCAATCCAGGGTATTCAGTTCATATTTCAGAACCTTGAAATGACTCTTTCCACTAATTTGTCCAACCAATGTTCATTTACCTATTTATCAATCTAAAATTTACAAACAAATGAAAGGAAGCATAGAACAGAATTTAAATGTGCAAATGATTGAGAATAAAGCTTCACTTACACTCAGAAAGACATTCTGATTAAAGTAAGCCCCAATCCAAGGTCTTATAGTTCATATTTCAAAACTTGCAATGGCAATTTCCACTCATTCTAAATCAATGCAAATCTAAATCTGATATGCACTAAAGAAAAGAGTAGAAACACAAATTCGGATGAATCTTTATACATTGGACTCATCTTTGACTCGAGACGACATCTCGATAAAGAATGCTTACTACGGAGTCATTTGATTCCAAAAAGGAATTGCAAAGATGCAGAGAATCAGAGTCCAATTCAATTTCTCAAACATAACAAGCACAGAAATCAAAAACAGTGAACAAAATCAAAACGCAAACAAGAAATGAGAAAGAAGCACGAAATTTCACTTTATTAACATGAGAAAGAAAATTACACACTACCAGATTCAACAATGCACTCACGGTCTGTCACTCTCGCAAGCTTATCAGCGAAATCCAGCAACCAAGAACTCTACTCCTACGAAAGCGTAAAAGCCCTAAACTAAATACGGAATGTAAAATTGTAGAGTTTGGAAGTGTAAAGTGTATATAGTGTGTGTAGAAGTGTTCTCTCTCCTTTTTTATTTACATGGTGAAAGCCCTTTATATAGGGTCAAAAACGAAAAGAGAAAAGAAAGAGGAAAAGTAAAGAAAGAAACTTGATTTCGACGCTTCCAGCTTCTAATCGGACGGCCACCCTTCTTTATCTACTTTGATCACCAGCCCTCCGATCATCTTCAACCTCTCCACCGATTCAGCTCCTCACACGTGTGCTTTTCTTCTTCACTGGTCAGGGTTGCGAGCTTCTTCTTCCTTTCTCGTCTCACTTCGCTCTGCCCAGCACATGCCCTAACTCTTTCTCCAGAGCGAATGTGCACGTAAGAGTGTGTTTCTCCAAATGAGTTACTACTCAAATGACCCCCAAACAGCTGCATCCACCAAAACTCACTGTTTCACTTAAGCCCACATCCATGCATTTTCATTAAACCAGCAGCAGCCCAGTTCCATCATAACAGCAGCACCCAATGTCTAGTGCTCTTATTCAAATCAACACTTGTGTAGCCTATCAAAGGCAATTAGCCCAATGCAGCGCTAAAGATGTGCACACAAGTTCCAATTCAATTTATTCAATGTTGAGGCCCAATTTAGTGGTCTAATTACTTTCTGCAATAAAAAAATCAATTAAGACTAAAAGGATAAGCAACAAAACTAAGATATTTAAGAAATTACAAAAAGTAAAAATCTAATTATGCAAAAAAATAAAGAAAAGAATTTCTTCTGTTAATAGATTTTCTAAAAGACTAATTTTCTAATTATTAACAAAAACTAAAAATTACCTTTAAAAACCTATTTTTAACTAAAATTTTACAAAACTAAAGAATTTAAAGAAAAAACTAAAACTATCCTAATTGTACACAGTTAAGAACAAAAATACACTAACAAAATCTTCTAAACACAGAAAAATAATGCAAATTTGGAGAGTTATCAGATAGCTTGACCATCCGTACTATCCATAAGAAGTTCTCCCTCATAAGGATGGGCATCCTCACTTGTTATTTCTTGTTGTTTCTTTGCACCACTTCTCTCACTCTCACTCTCACTTTCCTCATTTTGGCTACTATATACATCAATACCCCTTCAGATCATGATCTTTTTGGTGGGGCATTGTGATGCAATATGACCTCTACCAAGACACTTGAAACACTTAATTTCACTTGTGTGAGTGTGAGGTGATGTTCCAACCCTTGGCCTTTCTTTTTCTTTCTTTTCTTTCTTCTCCCTCCCTAGATTCCTACAGGATTCTTCTTCTACCATTTGCTTACCCTTCCTCTTGTAGTGTGTCTTAACAGTAGAGTTAGAGTGGAAATCTTTCAAACCTTTTCTTAAGAGTATTTGCTCTACCTTAATTCAAATTTGTACCAAGTCATTTAAGTCTTGCTAGCGCAACAATTCCACTCTATCCCTAATCTGAAGATTAAGACTGCTTAGAAACCTAGAGATGGTGGTCTTTTCTTCCTCCCTAATTCTCATCCTCCACATGTAGAGCTCCATCTTTTTCCTATAGCTCTCAATGCTCATGTCTCTTTGTTGGAGCCTTTAGAGTTTGTCCATTAGCTCCCTGTGATAGTATGAGGGAATGTGCCTTCTTCTCATGGCTCTTTTCAACTCATTCCAATAGGTGACTTGGGGAAAATTAGAGAGTCTTCTCTCTCTCACAAGGGAGGTTGACCAATAAATGGAATTCCCATGAAAAATCAATGTGGCCAATGTGACCTTTCTCTCCTCGCTCACTTGATGACACTCAAAGAGTTGTTCAACTTTCATCTCTCAATCTAATTATGTCTCAACATCGTCTTTACCATGGAAATGGGGGAGGTCTACTCTAACCTCTCTTGGAGTGTGCTCTTTATCATGATTTTTATGTGGGTGAGGTTGATAGTATTGGTTTCCAAGCCTACTATCTACCTCATGGTGTGTGAGTTGAGTTGGATTTTTAGAAGTCCTCCTTGTACGACTCCTACTTTTTTTTATTTCCTCTTGGGCTTTTTGTTGTTTCTCATTAAGGACTTTAAGTTCTTCTTCCAATTTAGCAAGATACTCTTTTCTTTCAATTCTTTCTTTTTCTTTGATAACAATTTCTTGCCTTTGCCAAATTTTAAGCGACTTTAGCTCTTTTGCTAAATTTTTCAAAGTGAGTTTTACATCCTCACTAGAGTCACTTCCAATTTCAAAGGAATTAGTCTTATACATCCTTAAAGGTTTTCAAAAAGATGCAATGAAACAAACAAATATTTAAATTTCAAACAAAGTTCCTTAAGAGATTTAAGGAAGCAAAAGACACCCAAGTTCACTTCTAGGAAAGGGAGGTGAATCACAATGGATTTCTTAAATACCAAACCTTTCCTAGCCAAAGTTTACCTTAGACACTCTTGAAATAAATTTCTCAAAGGGAATTAAGGTTGAAATTGAGGTTGACACACACTAAGCTATCACAATTAAAGAAAGCAAATAAATTACTTATGTGGCCTAATGATTAAGTTAGAACAACTTTGGTTCCTCTAACTAACCAACTAAAAATGCAATTTACTAAGAAATAAAGGTTCTTGTTAGGAGATGGGATTGAGAACCAAAGACTACCCCAAGACACCTAACAAGGTCATGAATTAAAAGAGAAAAAAAAATTACAAAGCATAAAATTACAACCAAATCAAAGCTACCTCCCAAAGTGTTCTCTCCTTTCTTCTTGGCTACCACTCTAGACTTCAAGATCCCTTTGGGTCTCCACCACCTATAAGGCTACCTCTAAGATACTGTATCTCCTCACAAAGAGAACCTACACCACTCAAAGTAACCAAAACTGAAATTGTGCAAGAAGAAACAAGGAATAAAAGCAATAAAAAGGTCTAAAATCAAGAAAGAATTTGAAAAAGGAATTTAATTACGAAAAAAATAAGAAATCCAAGAAGAAAAGCAAGAAATTAAAGGTTAAGAAATAAAGGTTAAAACTTAAAAGAAATCCTAATGAAAGGTGCTAGAATAGATACACAAAACAAAAATTACTAGAAGAAAAGTGAGTGGTTCTTGTCTTTTGGAAACTTTAAGCAAATTGTGAACTAAGGTCACTCTTTTAACATCTTAGCCAAGACTTTTAGCTACTGGAAAGTGAATGGAAAAAGCACAAAAACAGTGAGTAAAACGTTCACAACAATTTGGTCAAAAATAGTGATAGTGGTCGAGACATAAGTTCATGAAGATTGCGAAATTTGGTGGTGGTGAAAGGTGTTGATAACTCATGGTTTTGGTGAGTTGTATGGTGAGGGAAGATGTGTTTAACGGTTCTCTAAGAACGTTTAGGCCAAATCTTAGAGGAAGGTGGCTAGAGGAGGCCACTTGGGTTGCTCTAACCTAGGGTGACCTTAAAACAGTAGTATGGCACAAAAGTAGCAACATAATTTTACTCTAAATCAAGGGTGATTACATGATGGAGAGCACCTCTATTTATAGGCTAAGGTGTATCAAAAATGGGCTTAAAATATAACCTAAAAGAGCCACCTTGGTTGGCTTGGAGAGAAGGAGAAATCCTCTCTAATAAGAGATAGACAAGTGACAAAAATCCTCTCAAATGAGAGAGTGACATGTGGCCATTACCTATGGAAAAACTCTCCATTCCTAGAGTGACACGTGGCCACTAACTAGGAGGAAAACTCTCCAATGGGAAGCATTTACATGTCTAGGACCAAATCTTAATCCCTTGTCCTTCAAGCTTATCCAAAATGTTGACCCCTTGGTCACCAAGACCATTTTGGACGTCCAAGCATAGTCAACTTTGGGCCTTGGCCCTTTGTTGACTTTTTTGGTCAAAATCATATTCTACTTGGCCAAAAGTACAAGGCTCAATTGAAATCCTATACTACTAGGCTCATAATACAAAGCCCAAATGAATTCTAGACTACTTGGCCCATAATGCAAAGCCCAAATAAAATCTAGACTACTTGGCCTAAATACAAGGCCAAAATTATTCTAACTCTACTAAATCTTCATGATGGCTTAAGATGGCCCTAGAGAAAGAGTCTAAGCCCATCTTCTATAGATATCTCTAACTCTTCATGAATGTGCTAGGTCATGGCTAGGGGTATGTGATATGGAATAGCATGCTTAGAGAGAAATGCTCTAATGATAATTAAGAAATGGAAATTGAAAAGATTTAAAATGGAAGAGAGAAGGAAGAGAGAACTTATGAACCTGAGGACACGCCACTTGAAATTATCCAAGATAAGTGCCAAGGTTGGATCGCCACTTGCTTCTCACAAGATAAGACCCAAAAGATGACTTAGAGATAGAATTCTATCTCAAAGAAGATAAGCAAATGAATGCAAATCACTCTTAAAATTTCATTCATTCAAAGGTGTGTACAAAAGGAGACCCATAGGCTTCTTATATAACCTCTAGGATGGATTAATTTGTAAGTTTTAAGGGATGTGGGACTTGGAGTGCTTCCCAAGCTGACCAGCAGCATCTCCAAGGAATCTTAGTCCCACATCTCTTAAATCTTCCATTCCTAAAGGGTTTATAAGCTTCCTAGCAAGTCTAGAATTCAAAAGCTACAAACTATGCATGTTTACATACACTACAAGCAACAAAAGGAGAAAGCCTATTTATTCTTCTTTTCTTTTAAGTCCAAGCTATGTGAAGTCCCACATTGCTTTTACTATAAAGAAAAGAAGAGTTTATAAGCTTCTTTACAATTAAAAATAACGAAAGAACAAAAGAGGCAAATACAAGCCAATGAAACCTATTCTATTCTTTTTTATGCTTGTTGTCACTTTGAAAACTCTTTATTGTTGCCCCATCTTTGATCTTATCATTCCCCCAGGTTGGAGAGGATTCGACTTTGAATCTTGAAAAACCTGCAACAAAGAGAGATTAGTGACTTATTCTGTGTATAAACCAAAGGAACTCCTCTTGGATCAAATGTCAACCTGAAAAAATCATCAAACATTTTGTGAATGAATTTATGTTGACCAATCAATGTATATATAAAAAAAATATTGATAGAATGGGTCTTTGAAATTGGATTTATTTTCTTAGGGAAAACTAAAAATCCTTCTTTAGAAAAACTTTTATTTTTGTCTTGAGTTAAGTGTAAAAAAGAATACATTAACTCAAGATGTGGGTTGGAAATGATGTGTGAAGAAGTGGTAATAAGAGATGAGAAAGGTGGGAAATTTGCACAAAAGTTTTTAGGAAAAGAGGAAAGCTTAATAATTGGATAAAAGTGGAAGGATGGAAAAACTCCCCTGTCATGGCTTGGATCCATTTGAATGATGGGAGGGGAAGGTGACTTCAGTAGCACTTTGTCTAAAACTTGTGTCTGCTCCTTTCCTCTCACAAGTTTTTCTTTTTCTATCTTTGCTCTCTCCCCTCTTTAGTTTCTCTCATATTTTTCTTTTACACTCTCATTGCTTTCTTGCCTCTCATTTTATTCTTTTACTCCCTCCTCTTTTATATCTTGTAGGTCCTCATTTAAACAATTAAGCATGCCCTTCTCTTTTGAATCACTTGATGAGGAAGAAGAGGTATAAGTTATTGAAGGTAAGGAAGAGGTAGACTCATTAGTGACAATGGATTCACCCTCAATGCATGTTTCCTTTTTATTGGGGTAGGCAGATATTATATGACCATGTCCTAAGCATTTAAAACATTTAATGTGACTTGGTCTAGAAGGGGATGTCGGTTGGGAAGAGGAATGGTTAGAAAGATAATGAGGACAAGATTTGTTAGTGGGCTCCTTAGAAATATCCTTGGCTTTATCCTTTGATGATGAAGATTTGTAGAAAACATCTTTTGAAAAGTTTGAAAATTTGTTGTGAAAAGCTTCTTTTTGCAAGAGTTTCTTCTCAACTTTCATGGCCCTATGAACCACTACATCTAAAGTCTCATCATCATGGAGTTTCACAACATCTTGGATGTTTCTATTTAGTCCACTAATAAATCTAACTATTTTTGCATGATCGTTTTCTTTAGTGTTAGTACGATGTGTGAGCACTTTGAGTTCGCGTGCATACTCCTCCATACTTCGTCTACCTTGCTTAAGCCATTGGAACTTAATCAAGAGTTCCCTAAAATAGTGAGGAGGTACGAAGCGCTAGATAAGAATGTCCTTAAAATGTTCCCATGTACTCGCGGGTGAGGCCATGGTTAAATATCTCCTATTTAGCCATTGTTTGATGTATCCCTCTAAAGCTAAACAAGCTAACTTTACACGCCAAGAATTATCTAAACTATACAAAGAAAAAATATTATCTACATTAGTTATCCAATCTAACCAAATGTTAGGGTCTTCTTCTCCATTGGAGGGCGACAATTGCAACTTTGGCAAGGGAAGGTATACATCTACGGTTTTAGCTTCTTGCTACTTCTTGGTATGATGAAGACCATGAGAAGTGTGGTGGCGGTCTTGGTGAACATAAGTGTGTGTTCCCTTTGCCTTCTCTTTATTATCCATCCTTCTACTAAGAGGATCAAGTTGGTGTTGCATTTGTTGAACATCCTTCACCAAGTCCAACTTGCTAGAAGCACTTCCTTGATGGCTACCTCTATCGGAAGAAGATTGTCTTGAACCTGCAAAAATTTTTCTAATAGCAAATAGCAGCAATACTCACACCAAAGCAAGTTAGAAAACACGTTAGAATGGTAGCACAAAATGAAATAAAACAGCAGCCACAATGGTCCACTCAAACAGCAGAAAAATTGGCTCAAAACTCACGGGTTTGTTGGCTAAAACAAGGCAAGATCACTCCCTCAAGTGCACTCTTCAATCAAGATAGTAATGCGTCTCTCAAGTCAAATTTTTAGAGCACAAAATCAAGGACAAAGTCAAGTGGAAAGATGTACAATCCAACCTCAACAAACACAAGGAATCAAATCAAGAAACATGCACTACAAGAGGCCCAAAAATCAATTGAATACTACTAGACAAGTGATGAAAAAAGAACCTATGAAAGCAAGAAAATTGGCACACAAAAAATGGCAGCAAGCTAGAAACTTAGAGTAGACACAACAGCAAGGAAAAATGAATCAAAACAGTGGCACATGTGAACAAGACAGCAGCAAAAAATTGACACAACTAAGAAGCAATTCACACCAAAATTCTATGCATACATGAAGAGAAAGATCTAGCAATGAATGGAATTAATTTGGCAAGCTTCAAACTTATATGTTCTTTAAATTGATGATAAAAAGAGGCGTAAAATTCAGCTGCCAAACACACAAAATAGAGAAGGAATCTCGGCCAGACCAGCATGATTAAAGCACACAGTTTTGGAAATTTAATGGTGTGCATGCAGTTTTTGGAGTTTCCTAGTCTCAGCCAAGTGCTTTTGAAATGATTAGGTGTGTTTGACAAAAGTGGGAATTTGTTTATTTAATACCTCTACCATTGTAGAACATACAAGCAAAGCCAGAACTTTTTATAGTTCAAGTTATTGTCAAGATTCCAGATATAACAATTCAAAATATAAATTTTGGATTTCATGTTATGAACTGCACCTTTAGAAGGAAAATTTGCATTTTGAGAAAGTATAATCCACAACTATAATGGTAGAACTTCTGGATTTTACTATTGTGTGAGTGAGTTTATTGTTTCATGTTTCTTATTTTAGATGTGTGAGTGAGTCTAATGATGATGGGTGGTGATTAGTGCACCAATAAATACATTAGACCATTGAAATGTTGAATAAAAAAGATAATTTACGTGTTTTCCTATAAATACTTAAAAAAAGTTTTTATAAAAATATTAAAACATAAAATTTTGACCTAAAATTATAAAAAATTATATATATATATATATATATATATATATATATATATATATATATATATAATTTATATATATATATATATATATATATATATATATATATATATATATATATATATATATATAACTCAGAATTCGGTTTTCCAGAAACCGAATTCTAACTTAAGATTATAAAAAATTAATAAAAAATCTAACTTACAATTCGGTTTCCCAAAATCCGAATTGTCACCTAAAAAAAGTGTGCTGTTTGGGTAATTATAAAGCACATTATACTATCTCGTAAATATAACTGCAAGTGCTATGTATAAAAAATCGTAGGAGGAAGCATGAAGCCAACATTTAATTGTATCCTTTGGACAAAGCTGTAAACCTTGTTCATCAATGTCAAGTGAAAGATTAATGCTCGAAGGGAAAGCGAATATAACTAATTTGGGTTAATCACACAATGATTCAAATTTTAAAAAATGCAAATTCCAAAATCAAATAATCTTTTATTGATTTAGTTCTGGTTTACAGTAAGTGAAGTAATTAACTAAATTCGCCTAAAACGATAAAAATTGATACGATTTAAATTGACATGCATTAAATCAAATACAATCTATTTACTAATATTTTTGAATAAATTCCCATCGGAGTTTTTCAAATGTTAACATCCACGTGCAAAAATTCCAAAACAAAGAGAATCAAATATTATTGAGTTAATTTAGATATACAATAAATTACCTAATTAATTAAATTAATCTAAATCAATAAAAATTATTCGATTTAAATAACCACACTCATTAATTCAATCCGGTCATATAAATACTCATTTCCTAACAAATTTATTAAAACTCACCATGGGCAAAGGCGTTGAAGAACCCGGGAACGTGTGCACGTCTGGTATTAATTATCTTTTAGCAAATTTTTAATTATTTTAAAATACAAGAAAAAATTCCAAGTACTAGCAAAGTTTTTACCAATATAATTTCTTCAATTATTCACCATATAAATGAATTTAAATCTTGAAATTAAAGCAAAAGAATACACTTTGATTACTTACGAACATTGTAATTTTCTGACTTGCTGGAAGCAATTCATTTAAGAAAATTGTCCTTTTGTATTTGGCTTGGCAACTGACTGGGATAAAAACAATAGAAAAGGTAAAAACAATTGAGGTAGTAACACAGAAGCCAGTGTTCAACAGCTATAACACGACACCAATGCTCTAGCAAACCACGTGAGAGTGTAAGCAGGTCACAGTTCACAGTAGGTCCCCACAAGGAAAGGTAAGAAAAAGAAATGGGTAGAGAAAATTGAACATTATTCACATATTTCACTACATAGAGCTGATTTCATCAATGCAAATATAGATTACAGCTTAAACAGGTGGTGAGCTACCAACATAAAGTATCACTTGATACAGGGTTGTTGCCACCAAGGGATGGATGACAAAACAAACCCCAAAAAAAAAGAATGATACAATTGACACTTAATGGTTACAGCTATCACAAAGGTACTTTATATCAAGTGAGAACTATCACCACAATCATGGATAAATGCTAATAAAAAACAAAAACAATAATAAATTTTGATAGTACATTAGTTCGACCAGACATGAACCAGACCGTGCCTATTGCCCGTATAAATCTCGTTGCGCTCTTCATCGTAAAATAGTGCAGTAATGTCTTCCAAGGCTTCTGCAACTGTGCTCCTAATTCTGGAGGAGTGCTTCCGCTTCCCTAAATTACAACCACTGCATGAGCAATTTTCATCAACGCAACTGCATTCCTTCATCACGGGAAAGCCATTACTGGCCCTTATCTTTGCAAGACACTTGCCAGTTAAAATGTTGCTGACATTAATAGAGCCTGCTGCGTTGAAGAAGCATAACTTGTTAGTAACTTTAAAGAGGGTGCTCAGTTACCAACACAAACTGATCACTGACGCATTGGACAATTATATGATTTGGTATCCTGTTTAACATTTTAGTTTATTAGGTCAACATAAACACTTGATTGAATCAGCTTTCAGTTAAACGACATAACACCATCTTTCAAATATTGAGACCACTGTACCTTGAAATACACTAAAGAAAAAGGTGCATAAAAAAGAGGAAGAACACAAATAATGTGAGGACAACTAGGCAGGGATAAAAAAAGAAGAAAAGTACCATTTCCTTCAGAAAGTGAATCGTCAGAATCAGCCTTGCAGTATGATATTATGAGATCCTGGTCACTGGTTATGTATATGTTGTTTGTATTGCAGTCAGGATGCCACAAGAGGTGATCTTCAAAAGAAGTTACAAGTTCTCCACGGAAGTTCCACACAGCCACAGTTCGGTTTCGAAATGTCAGAAATAATTGGTTCTCATATAGAAATATGAAAGCAGATGGTGTCATAAATTCGCTTCTGCTAACTTCTGTTAGCTCAGACGTCCGTACCTAAAATTAATTAGAAAGTCAGATATCATGATTCAAAATGTATACAACTCATTCTCATTTGTAAAATATGAAATTACATACATCAAGAATTTGGAGATTCTCATTTTCTTGTTTAACAAGAAGTTTTTCATTGAATTGTTCAATGAAATCCACCTTCTTATTCCGATGAAGGAGATGATTGAATGATTTCAAAACAGTACCATCTTCTATTGAGAGGATTTTAAGTGGGACATGGCTACTTGATTTAGCAAAAATCAACAACATAATTCCTGGACTGAAAAAAATAAAAAACAAAGTTAAACATTGTAAACCTTGTAGGCTACACAAATATTCAAAAACGAAGAAAATTTAATACTACAAAAAACTAAAACATAATGCAATATAATTTTTTTAAAATAGTGAATCACCACAAACCTTATATCCACAGTAAACTAATTTGTACATGTCAAAGGAAAAATGAACAAGGAAATAATACCTGATCTTAATCTCTTGTACGTTTTTATCTGAAATGGAGTACAACATTGTATAGTTTTTCAGGTCGAACACCTTGTATATGCTGTATAGGAAAAAAATAATGAAAAAGATATCAGTCAACCACAATCAAGAAACTTTGAAACATTATATAATTATATCCCCAAACAGATGCATAGAACAAAATATTTACCTATCCTGAGCAGAGTACGTGAGTACCTTCCCATTTACATCATCAAATTCTACAAAACCTGGCCATTTCAATGACTCAGATTCAAAAAGTGCAAAGCCAGCATCTGGTTTGACCCTTCTTATATATCTGGAAAGTGAAAAACATAAATTTTAGCATACAACAGCCCCAAATTTAGCAGGCAATTGTTGCTATGTGCTAGTTTATTTAACTCTCACTCTTGACAACTTTATTTTTCCTAAGGCTTTCTTTCTGTAAGCACGGAAAACAAGGGTAGTAATTACAAAGTAATACAGCTATACTTACTCAATCCTAGTGCTTCTGCATTTCAAAGAACTATAACTGTCTGATGCATAGACAGAAACTGTGATAAGCGAGTCATTATTTTTATTATAAAACAAACTCCTTATGACTTCGTCAGGACTGACATTCAAGAAGCATATCCTTTCATTGGTCTCTGCACAGTAGCAATCAATGGAAACAAGCAACATAAATCACGTAACAGCATATTCAGATATAATATAAAATATGTATGACACACCAGTAACCAGTTCTAACAACTACCTCGGCTAAATGCTGCACAAACACCAGATTGTGCAAGTGCAAAAACAATGTCCCGTGCAGCTACAATCTCAATTATCTTTGACCTCTTTTTCAGAAATGGCAATACAGCAGTAGAAGGACCTTTTGGATCATGTGTATCATATTCTTCCTATAAATAGATCCATAAAGCACAAGTCAGAAGAAGTGGGATATATGGGTATAGTAAGCAAAGTACACGTCTCAGTAGAGCAAACAGAAGGTAGAGTTTCCTCATCATCCAACTGTTTAAAATAGAGTGATTTCAAATGTTGCTTTACCCAAATGTATGAGGAATTTCCACAAACAAAATAACTTGACAAATTTGTATTAAAACTGTAAATCAAATTTCTAATACACATTTGTCTGCATTCCGTAGTGATGATTTAAAATAGGTAAGTTTTCTACTATATATCCCCTTAAATATTCTATCAAAATTTTCTGCAACGTACTCGTTTTGCTCCCCCATCAAATAGGTTTATCAACATCCAACAAATTAAAATAGACTTCATTCAAAAGTCGCGTTGACAAAACAAATCTATGGGTACATCTCAAACAAAATAGCATTCATTGTGTAAATAACAAATGCTGGATTGAAATACACAATAAAAATAAAATAAAATAAAATGATTAAAAAAAAACACTATGCATACGTACATACATCTTGAACCCTTAGTAAGGACCCTTCTTGACCTCAGACACATTTACAATGACCTAAGTAATCATTCGTCGACATTAACCTAAGTTTTCGTTTCCTAGAGCCTCTAATTTGGCCCACATGCTTTCTTGCACTACATGGAAACAAACAATCGACAGTCCACGTTAGTCCTTAACCTGTGTAAAATTATCGAATGCAACTTCACCATACACGTCATCTTACACGGTTAAACTACAAACAACATCTTCGTCTGAGAGAATTCATCAGTTAAGCAACTTGAGAGATTTAGAGCACAGTTTCTGAAAAGAAAAACCCTAAAACTGTTCCGCATCCAAAACTTCACAATGATAAAAGGTTTCTCCTAACAGTAAGTTGTTCAATCGGTCAGAAAAAAAAATCATCACTCTTTTTCTGCACATAAATTTACTCTTCACTGTTCACAAACAAAATAAAAAACAAACCTGCAAGCGAATGTTGCGAAACCTCTCTTGCGCGTCGGTCATGGAGAAAGCACGGTAACGATTCGAGCTGATTTCACGGCGCTGAAGCTTCTTGACGCTGTTGACAAAGCCGTCCACGAGGCGCGGCCTCTTCTTCGCCAACACGCGCCTGCCGCAGCAAGGCCGCGGACTCACCGTGATCCGCCTCCCTCCGCCTTCCATTTCAGCGAGCGAAGGATCCCTCCGCCGCCACCGAAGGAGGGAAAACCCTGAATCCGGCAAGAATTTACAGAGAGCGGGGACTTAGGGTTGGGAGAGCGCTCACAAGTGCTACTCTTCTTCAAATTCGAATTTGGATCTGATTTGAGATTTTCAAATTTTGGAAGGAAAAACTAGAAAGTAATGAAAAAGATAAAATAAAATAATAAAAAAGAGACAGATTTGTGAAATGGAGAAGAATTGAAAAAGGTGAGTGTGGTGAAGGGTTATTATACCAACACTGTTATTAATGTCTCGTTCAATTTTGTAATGATGCTAACTTAGGCTTAAACTTGTTCACAGGCCTAGGCCCAGCAGGAATCTCATTTCGTAAGCCCAACTTATGCAGCTTCTTCGTGCACTATATAATTTCAATCTGCACCCTATATATTTTTATAATTCAAAATATAATTTTTGCATTTTACATGTATATTTCAAAACACAAAATAAAAATTTTGGTTGAGATTTTAAATTCTAAAATAAAAAGTAAAAAAACATTTTATATTATACAATAAAATTTAAAATTTATATTTCAAATTACAGAATTTAAAATGCAAAAATTTATTACAATGGAGACTGAAATTATAGAGGTTGGGAAGTAGTTCCAACTTATCATAATAGCTTCTTTTGTTCATACTTTTAAAAGAACACATTTTTTATATATGTTTTTACTAATTATTAATGATAAACATTTTTAATTATTATAGACAGTGTCAAGACCAAGAAAAAATCAGAGGTAGTGGAAGATAGATAGGTGTATGGGATTGGATCGATCGGTTTTTTACGGTAGTATATAATTGAATTTTTCAAAATTTCGTGTCACTCTTCTGCATGCACTCATTCTCTTCAACCTTTTGAGTTCTTCTTTTTCTCCCCCTTCTCTCTACAATCCTCTTCCTTTTTCTACAAATTCTCATTTTCTTCTTCTTCCGATCATCAATCAGGCAATGTCTGAGTCTTACTGGTGTCAAGGGTTTCACTTTGCACCGATCAAGTTGTGGTTTTGAGCTAGTAAGTTTATTCTCTTCTTAGAACGTTTTTTTCTGGTACATGTAAGCTAAGTTTTTGGTTGCATGAGTTTGTTATCTCCTTCTAGTAAATTCTGATCACATTTCTGGTCTTTTGTTTGGTCTAGTTTCATCAATCAGTGAACCTAAGATTTCTAAGACTTTTGGTGGTGAGCAAGTTTCTGCACTGAAAGTTCTCTGTCCAATTAAGAGGTAAGGGAAACTAGTAATTTAATTATGTTTTTTTGTGGTTGTGGTTGGAATCTCTGTTTGAATGTGTGCATGTATGAATAATTGTATGTTTGATTGAATTGTATGCAATATTATGTGTTTGGACGAAACCTGGGAGGTGGTTGAGAGGTTCTGTAAGTTTTGTAGAAAATTGAGCGATCAGTATAGAACGATCGGTCATGGTCTTGTAATCGGGTTTAAACGATATTCGGGTTCGTAGTGATAATCTGGTTAAGTGTCACTCGGTTTAGACAGTCTCATAGTGGGTATTATCATTTGTTATTAGTCGTAATAGGTTTAGCGTTCGTTAATAATAATACTATGTGTTAGCACTCGTTTTTGGTAGTACTCGGTTTGTATTGGTGCTCAGTTTTAACTGAGTTCTACTTTTGTAGATTCTTAGTTAATGACCGATCGATCTCGTATTAATATTCAAGTGAATATAGCAGTCGGTCTAGACATAACATTTGATTTTAAACAACGTTCGGTCTATCATAGATTTTAACTGTTATTGACCACTAGGTCATGTACTGTCTTAGTAGTGCTCGGTCTTGTACTAGCATTAGGTCTCAATATTGCTCAGTCTTGTATTAGCACTCGGTCTCAGTAGTGCTCGGTCTTGTACTAGCACTTGGTCTTAGTAGTGCTCGGTCTTGTACTAGCGCTCGTTCTTGTAAGTGCTCGGTCTTGAACCAACGCTCGTTCTATATAGTGCTCGGAGTTGTACTAGTATTTATGATAGTGTTAGCGATCGGTATTATTGGGTTATGTGGTCTCTTATGAACGCTCGTTCTTATACTAGTGCTCAATATCGTATGTGTACTAAGTTAATAGTGTTCGGCCCAAGCCAATAGTGTTCGGTCTAAGCCAATATTGTTCGACTCCTGTTTGGGTCTTACTCTTTAAATGACCGTTCAGTCATGTTCTCATATGGGATTTGTTCTACCGTTCGGTCTTGTTCACTAGATTTGTCGATTTTTCCGTTCGGTCGTACTTAGAGTTTGTGTTGTTGACGTTTGGTTTTCTTTTATGAATGAATATTTGGTCTTTAAAAGATTATTTCTATGTTTACTCTAAGTGTTTATTTCAGTTGTTTAAAGTATTGTGTATGAGAAAGTATGTTGGTATTGAAGTACGATATGATATTTCTAAGGTGGATTGAAAGAGAATTCCAAGGAGGAATGTCTTAGTGATTCGTTATCAAGGTGGTGTTATAGTATGAATATGGACAACGAAATTCACGGTGTTCATCCTGACATTCTAATGATTACCAAGTCTTAAGTAGAGATGGGTAAGTCATGTCGTGAGAATAGCAAGAGGTCCTAGCCGAGGGGGTCTTACGATGAGTTATAATAGGTTAACCTCGTGCGACAACTGATGGGTTTCCAGTTACTACACCCACGAGTGCACGAACGACCAAAAGCTACGTATTCATACTAGTCCGGACAGTAAAGTTAAAGTGGTCGATCAATATGTGTCTATATGTTTTATACCTGTGTATGATTATATGATTTGTTTGTTTGAATTATATGCTCACATGACGATTAAATTACACTAGCTTACCCTTATTTTCGGTATTGTCATGTTGTCCGTTCGGTTGTCTACGTCCTTGCAATGATCATCCTGTGGGTGTGAGCAGAGTGCTAAGAGGTTTTCTCTGGAGCAAGTGTTGAGCGACATCTCTTGTATAACCGTTCAGTTTGCTCTTATGGTTTGTATTCAGTATAGGTTTCTGTAAATTTTTTAATTTATGGATAACTGTAAGTTAACTTTATTTTTACTGTAACTGTTCTATTTTATTGTAAATGTAAGTATTCTTAAATATAGTTTAGAGATATATTTTTGGAATGTTAATATAAAAAAAAAATTAATAATAAGATAAAAGTACAACTTAAGTATTGATTTAATTATTTATCTATATTGTAAATTTTCAGATTTTATTTCTGAAAGTTACTTTATTTGTTATTAAGTCATGTGATGTGAATCACCTGTCATTAATATATTTCCTTTTATTGTCTTAAAATTTCTATCTATAATAGCGGAACATATTCACTATGTTTCTGTTCTATTACATTACATTTTTATTATATTAGAATAAAATGATAAACAACAAATATATTTTGTGCTTAAAATATAAGAGAAATAATTACTTTTGTCCAAGTATGACTAAGTGTAATTAAATTTCTAGTGCAACATTTTTTGTGGGCCAATACTAATTAATTCAAATATAAATTAATTGGTGTGACAAAAAAAGGAAATAGCATATCAAGCATATAATATATATACCTAAAAATACATATTTAAAAATAAATCGGAATTATGTTGAAAAGAAAACATAATAGAGTTCTTTTATGTATATACTGTGATGATCTATAAATAAAATTTAACTTCATTAGAAATCATAAAAGTGATTAAATAAAAAATATTTTGAGATAATTGCTAGTAATTATTAAATTTGGGTTTAGAAATATCAATAGAAAGTATAATTTTGATTAGATATAATCTAAATTAGATACAAAAATAAAAGAGAAGTAGTCTTAATTAATAAATTGAACTATTCTTAAAATTTAGAAAATGACGAGTTTCAGAATAGTTTTACAATATTGGTTTATTATTAACAGGTAAATTTTAAAAGTTATAAAATTTGGACAATTTTAAAAGTGGTTTCAGATTGCTATTATGTTTTTCATTAAAAAAGCGTTTCTACGTGCACAATAAATACGATCATTTTTAAAAAGAAAAATGAATAATATAGAAATTAAAAGATTAAACTTTATTTTCGAGAAAAATATTTAAAATGTATTGTATCTTAGTTTGAAAAGAAAATTAAGCATCTCTATTTTTAATTTAAATATATTGTTATGCAAATACTTCACCATCTAACGACTACTAATAAAATAATAAATCATATTAAATATCTTTTAAATTTCAATATGCAATGTAACTTTTAAAATTCAATTTCCTTCTCCGAACTCCTTTTATTTTATTTTTGTGTTTAATTTCTTAAAAGATAATTTTTTATCAAATATCGAAATATTTTACTTATTCTCCATTTAACTAAACAATTAAATAATATTGAAAAGGTTTAATGTTTATATTGATCGTAGTTTTATATTATTAATAAGCATTTATGGGTAAGTGGTTTGTTTGTAGTTAGCAATTGAAATAAATTGGCACAATTTTTTTATTTTTTAAATAAAGGTTTAGTCGATAAAATTTTGTAAAAACAAATATAATTTGATTCAGAATACTTGGATTTTTATATTTAGATGGAATCCTTAAACTCCACTGTAAAAAAACACACACACACACACACATATATATATATATATATATATATATATATATATATATATATATATATATATATATATACTATTACACAATTTGGCAACTTCGTAATAAAAAATAATCTATTTATTTATTTATTTATTCAATGCAATAAATATTTGAAAAATTATCTTTTTATTTTAAATAACTAAATATCTTTTTTTTTTCTGAAAAATCTTTGATCTCATATTTAAAATTGAACAATTGTACTCTTTAATGATAATACAAACTAATTATAGTTATATAAGTCAACTCTTATTTTTTTTATATTTTGTATTTTTTTAGTTTTTTTTATGTTTTTCTTTCTTGCATAGTAATCAAAGTTCCTTAACATTGTTTTTCCAAATTTTTCTTCTTTTTGATAATTTCAATGTTTCCTCTTTTAACACTATATATTTTTAGCACACATTTCTCTCTTAACCTAACTAATAAAAAGTTCTTAATATGAAAATAACAAATGTTTATCCGTATAAAAGGATTATAACTCTTTTGTTTATTTGATAGTAATGACACACGACCAAAATACATCTCTTTTAAATATGTTGTTTGCAACATTGTCAACCTTGTTTATATTCAATATGAGTAATAAGATTAACTCGTGGTTGTATGACTCCTTACTTTTAGAGATATGTCTCTCCATGATTGATCTTACTATCGCTTTTAATATTTAGAAAAAGTTGCATGTTTATCATGCATCTCAAGTGCAAAGGTCAAATCTTTGAAGATTCAACCTCACACACTTAAGGAGGATGGAAATGTTGTCACCTATCTTCTTGACATTAAGAATATTGTAAACACTTTGGTTGTCATTGCATATCCCCTCTCCAATGAAAATCATGTTGAAGTTATTCTTGATGATCTCTCAGAAGAATATGATAGTTTTGTTACATCCATTCTCACACATATACTCATAGACTATTTAAGATATAGAAGCTTTGCTCTTTAGAAGAGCATATGGAAAAATATAAACAAATTGAATTTCTTGTCATCAATAATATTATCACTTATGGATTTGCCAACAATTATAGAACCACAAAAATGATTCTCACCAGAAAAAAATAACAAAACCACCAACTGCAACACCTTTTTAACTAAGAACTCAAGATTTCTTAATACCAAAAACACAACAAGAACTTCTTAGTAGCAACCAAAATTGTAATGTCTAAATTGAAATAAATATGGTCATACAAACTACATAGTTAGAGTTGTCAAAATGAGTCACCTACCCAGAGCCACCATGGGTTGGTCACCCGGTGAGTCAATTTAAGCTGGTCACTTACTAGTTGTCAATACCAAATTTCGTCCGGATTAACCTTTTGGACTTTACTGTAGTCTATTATACTATTTACTTATTTTATTTCTATTTCATATTTTCGTTTTTATCTTTTATTTATTTATTGTTATTTATTTATTTCTTTTCTTATTTTTATTATTATTATTTTTGTGTTATCCTAGTTTTATTTACATATATTATCTTATTTTTCTCCATATACATGTATATATATTTTTCTTACATTTTTATTATTTTATTTTCTATTGTTATTTTATCTTATTTTTTAAAACTTATTTTGCTTAATATAATATGATAAAAAAAAAAAAAAAAAAAAAAAAAAAAGAAGCTGAGAAAAGAGAGAATGTTTTCGGGTTGGGGGACAAGAAAAGAGCAGTACGCGTGTTGGAGGGGGAGGGGCAGAAAACCGTTTCTGCAGGACGCGGGGTGATGGCAGAGGCGCGATTTGGGTGTACGGTTTTGGTACAGAGAATGGCACAAAAGACAAACACAGAGAGAATTGCAAAAGCACAGAGAGAATTGCAAAAGCGGAGGGAGAGTAGAGAAAAGGAGGATTCTGGTTTTGGGACAAAAAAGCAAGGAGCAAATATACACACAGCGGGGGTTGTTTGGGGGCATCCATCATCTTCGATCATTGGTGGAGAGCTCCAGGGGACCTTCAACTTCACTGGATAATCATCCATTGCCGAGAAGGAGACATTGGCACCTGCAAAGAGAAACAAGAGACACCATTCAACAAGGAAAGGGAAGAAGAAGCCAGTCAAAAGGGAAAGGAGAGATTCATTGGAGGCGCAAGGTTGGCAGTAGCAATCGGATCTTCAAGAGGTAAGTGATGCCTCGAACTCCATGTTCTCCCATGAATATACCTCTGTTAAGTTGTTGTTAAATTAGCATATGATTGTGTCATGGTTATTTGTATGCGGGCCATTGTTACCAAACACCATCGTCACCCTCCCCACATTCACTGAATCATCATCCATCATAACCTCATGACCACGGTCCATCATCTTCATCCCTTTCCTCTTCATTTTCATCTCCAACGCCTGATACCACACGACCAAACCTCAATATTGGATCCCCCTCCCCGAATCATCAACCATATTCACTTCAACCATATTCATTTGCCACAACCATCACATACAACCACATACTCCTTCATCTTCAGAAATTCAACTCAAGCAGAGACCCCAACCCATACACCATTATCACGGAACCTCCATCCCAACTCACGCATAACACCACCATCCTCAACCTGCATTGCACAAAGCCACAGCCAAGAACAGTGACCAATCTCCGACACCCATCATCCACATTCACCCACTGCCACAAGCCATACTTATACCACGGGGACACCTAACATCTTCATCCTTATACCACCTCCAGCATCATCATCTCTAACACTACTACCAACACCCCACGGCCAACCCATCATTTTCATCCCTTACCTTCTTCATTTTCAACACCTCATCTCCATCTTCAACCATAATCCACTCCCAACGTCCCTTTTCTTCCTCTCACCACTTTCATCTCCAGCACCACTTCCAGCATCATCACTCTCATCTCCCCAACATCTCCGACGCCACCTCCAACAAGCTTAACCCAACCAACACATAAGGCAGAACAAATCCAGCATTCACCCCTCACATTCTGATGTACACAACACACACTCGTAATTTTCAAATTAATCAGTAAATCAACAAAAAAAAAGAGATAAAAATTAGGGGAAGAAGAGAGGGAAATGTGGTTTTGCGGGGACGATTAGCAGCCGAGAAAGCCCTCGAACGGAGAGGGAGGAAAGTGACACTGGTGGCGCCGGTGAAGAAGCGCGCTCCAGCTAGAGGCGACGGTGGCCGGCTCTGGCAGAGGCGGCGGCAGGAGGTGCCCAAGGTGGAAGAGCCTCAACCCTAGGTTAGTGTGAGAGAGAAGGGGAGAGAACGCCGTGGTTCCGGTGGTCCTTGGGGTCGCCGCCGACGCCGAGACGGGTGGAAGGTGGTGGCGCGGTGGCTGGTTGGAAGAAGTAATGGCGCAGGTGTTCAAGGGAGGCAATCCCAGCCCTAGCTTTTCCTGGTCAGAGAGAGAAAGAGACCTGGGTCTCGATGGAGGGAAGCAGCATTGAGTGTAGAGTCAGAGAACCCCTAGGGGAATTCTAGGGTAGAAACCACCCGGGTGGGCCAAGCCCATAATAAACGCACGTTTTCGGCCTTTTTCGAACGTTCGTCATCTACCCCCTCTCCGAACGTCCGTCCGTCAACTTCTTGGACGGACCGTTTGGGTGACCATCTCCCCAACGAACGCTCGTCCACAACGAGCGCTCGTCTTTCAGCCCGTTTAGCAGTGTCCGTTCGCCAATTCATCAACGAACGCTCGTCCCCAACGAGCGTTCGTCATTCAGCCCGTCCCCCAACGAGCGTTCGTCATTCAGCCTCTTTTCCCAGCGTCCGTTCGCCAATTCATCAACGAACGCTCGTCCCAACGAGCGTTCGTCATTCAGCCCGTCCCCCAACGAGCGTTCGTCATTCAGCCTCTTTTCCCAGCGTCCGTTCGCCAATTCATCAACGAACGCTCGTCCCAACGAGCGTTCGTCATTTAACCCGTTTCCCAGTGTCCGTTCGTCATTCAGCCCGTTTCCCAGCGTCCGTCCGCCAATTCTCCAACTAACGCTCGTCCCCTGACGAGCGTTCGTCATTCAGCCCGTCCCCCAAAGAGCGCTCGTCATTCAGCCCGTTTCCCAGCGTCCGTCCGCCAATTCTCCAACTAACGCTCGTCCCCTGACGAGCGTTCGTCATTCAGCCCGTCCCCCAACGAGCGCTCGTCATTCAGCCCGTTTCCCAGCGTCCGCTCACCAGTTCCCCAACGAACGCTCGTCCCCAACGAGCGCTCGTCATTCAGCCCGTTTCCCAGCGTCCGTTCAACAATCGCCCAATGTACGTTCGTCACTCAACCTCCTTTCCCGATGAACGCTCGTCATCTACCCTCCTGTACTCAACGTACGTTCGTCATATCACCCACGAACGCTCGTCATCCAGGCTATTTTTCTCAACGTACGTTCGTCAACTCTCCCCAACGGACGCTCGTCATCCAGGCTCCTTTACTCAACATACGTTCGTCATATCACCCAGGAACGCTCGTCGTCCAGGCTATTTTTCTCAGCGTCCGTTCATAATTCCCCCAACGCTCGTTATTTCTCCTCATTCTCAACGTCCGTTTATGATTCCCCCAACGCTCGTTATTTTTATTCGTTTGTTTTTCTTATTTTATTTTATTCTATTTATTATTGTCTATCTTATTTTAATTGTTTTATTTATTTCTTTTATTTTTATTTTTATTTTTATTTATTATTTTATTTTGTTCTATCTACTTATTCTAGATATTTACTTATCCTAAAATATATATTTAATAATGCAATATTTACAATTTAAATAAAGGAATTTATAAAAATATGTTTTAAGGGTTTAGGCACATGTGTGATCGCACGCATCGTCCTTGTGCTGAAAACCTTTTCTCTTTCTTAATTAAAATTACAAAAAATACGTTTTAAGGGTTTAGGCACATGTGTGATCGCACGCATCGTCCTTGTGCTGAAAACCTTTTCTCTTTCTTAATTTAAATTACAAAAAATACGTTTTAAGGGTTTAGGCACATGTGTGATCGCACGCATCGTCCTTGTGCTGAAAACCTTTTCTCTTTCTTAATTGAAATTACAAAAAATGTTTTAAGGGTTTAGGCACATGTGTGATCGCACGCATCGTCCTTGTGCTAAAAACCTTTTCGCTTTCTTAATTAAAATTACAAAAAATATGTTTTAAAGGTTTAGGCACATGTGTGATCGCACGCATCGTCCTTGTGCTAAAAACCTTTTCTTTTCCTTAAGTAAAATTAACCAAAAAATATGTTTTAAAGGTTTATGCACATGTGTGATCGCACGCATCGTCCTTGTGCTAACAACCTTTTCTCTTTCTTAAACAAAATACAAAAAAGGTATAAAATCTTCAAAAAACCCGAAAACATCAACAATTTTAAACAACAAATAGTCTTGCTACCCAGAACTACGTGATCCTTGATTCTCCATCAAAAGTGGAGATACGTAGGAGCAAGGCTAGCCCTTGTCAGGTTCACTTTCCCAAAAATCCAAATTTATCCATAATCATTTTCCAAACAAAATTTTCTAAACAATTTTCAAACAAATTTTCAAGCAGTTTTCTAAAAGAACTACGTAACCCTCATTTCTCATGAGAATACGTAGGAGCAAGGTCAATCCTTGTCGGGCCCAAAAAACTAAAAAATATGTTTTGTTTATTTTAGAATTTTATTTTAGAGGATAGTTAAACATTTTGAAAACCACATCATATTCGTGCATTTAGTTAAAGGTACTGCCTTAGGGCAGGCGTTGTGGGGTGCTAACACCTTCCCCACGCGTAACCGACTCCCGAACCCAATCTTTGGTTTTCGTGGACCGTGCTTTATCGTTTTATGGTTTTTCCGTAGTTTTCCAGAATAAACTATGGTGGCGACTCCAAAATCTCTTAGAAAACCCGTGTTTTATTTTTTGGATCGTCGTCCCGTCGCGATTCCGGTTGCGACACTAGTGAACTCAAGAAATTTAATTTTGGCCTAACTCACCACAAGTTGATAAGTTAAATGGGTTGGCTCACTTAACTTAAAAAAATTACAAGTTCTTTTTTACTTAAAACATCATTGTCATTGTCTAGACCTTAATTTCCCAAATTGACAAATGACGCAACATTGTTGAAATCCCTATTTTTGTACCACAAACAACATATTCTTCACCACATGCATTGCATTTTGCCTTTTCTTTACAATCTTTTATACCAATTTTTGTAAAATGATCTCAAACTTTAGAAGTAGCTACCCAAGGTCTCTTACTTCCTCTATCAACAACCTTACCCTCATTCTGAGTCTCTTATATGGTTGGTGGCAAAGAATCATTCAAATTATAATTAATACATTGATCATCTACGATTTCAAAATTCATTTTGTTTTGTAATAAAACATAAACTATATCAACAACCAAAAATCTCAAGTAGCGGTAAAAGTCTCCAAGAAAGAGAAAGGATAGAGTGAAACAAAGATGCAAAAAATTGTAAAATTGGATGGATGAGATATGCAAAAATTGCACCCAAAGCAACCAAAAAGAGATAGAAGGTTCCTTTACGAGTCCATCTTCTGATTTATATTTTTAATGCAGAAAGAGGGTGTGAAAAGGTATAAGGCTGAAAATTTAGAAATTTGTATATATACAAAAATAAAAATATGTCAAAAATACATTTGATGACAAAGGTTTAATGACATTATGTCTTTATATCATCTTATCAAATATATTTTATGAAATAAGATTAAGGTTATTGCATATATATGAATGATTTCCATACTTTAATGTTGCTATGTGTTAGTGAAATGTTGCTTAGGTCTTTACCTCTATAACTACTTATACAAAATAACTTATACTTCATCATCCAGGATTTTAAAAGAATTCCACGTACAAGAATTCCATGGTAACTTCATTAAAATGGGATATAGAATATAGTCAGAGCAAAGATTATATCCATTAGGTTTTAAGAGTTTAGTTTAGAATGAGAAAGGAAAGTTGTAATTGAACTGAATTACCTGAACTGAAGGGAATTAAAATATGTAAATAACTGAATGTAAGTTTTGGTCTCAATGTGATTTAAAAAAACATATTATGCTTTCGAGACTAGAAATGAGAAAGGTGTTTTAAATGTTCAAGAAATTCGTAACCCTATTAGCCACAATCAAACCTACCACTGAATCTCCAGGTAACATCAACAAAATTATGATTGTCCACCTATCCCACGCTACCCTACTGCCGAATCTAAACCCAAACACAATAAGGTTTCGCATTAGTTTTGCGGCATATAAAAACAACCAAAAAATGAAAGTTTAGAAGTACTTGGATGCATAGGTGTGAAATTGGGAGGGACAAAGATTTTATTAAGGAAAGGTGAAGACCAACTTTGAGTTAGTGAAGATGTACGATGTGTAGGGAAGTGGGTCACAACAAAATATGTTGCCCCAAACAAACCCAAGAACTTGTTGTGCAGTCAAAAGAAGGACATGAACCTACACCATTATCTGAAACACTTATGCCATAAGTACATCGAGGTGAAGGTCAACCACAAAAAGGGATGAATTTCAAGAAAATGGTGCAGTCAAAGGAAGCACACCAACCTACCCTATGATATTTTTTGTTAATATTTTTGTAATTCTTGTCTAAACAATTGTTATAGTTATCTGAAGAACATGAGCACTTTCATAATGTTATTCTATAATATTTCAATATTGTACAAAACTTATGTGGTAGATGAAACCTTTTATTATCAATGCTATAATTTTATTTTGTAATACAATTTTCATTTACATTTTCACACTAGTAAAGAAAGGACTTTTTAATGCGCCTATGGTTCTCACGAAATCGGACCATAAAAAGGCATAGTGGCCTTTTTGCAAACATATAGACTTCGATTCTAACAAAGCCGAAGTCATAGCGTAGTTTTGTCACTGTTCTCTACAGAACTGCTGTCATATAGTCATGCAAAACTAAAAATTCAAGACTTTTCAACTGAAAAGTTTTTTGTACAAGACTTTTGGCCCCAGTTCTCTACAGAATTGTTGCCATAGACTCCTACGAAACTGACAATTTAAGACTTTTCAACTGAAAAGTTTTTTGTACAAGACCTTTGGTCTCGGTTCTCTGCAGAACCGCTACCATAAAGTCAACTTTTTGCCTCGGTTATTTGTAGAATCGCTATCGTAGGGTTCTGCGAAACAAAAAATTTAAGACTTTTCATTTGACAGGACTTTTGGCCTCGATTTTTTGCAGAATTGTTGTCACAGGGCCCTACCCTGGACAAAACTTTTGGCTTCGGTTCTTTGTAGAACCACTTCCATAGGGTCCTGCAAAACTGACAAGCTTTCTGTACAGGACTTTTAGCCATGGTTCTTTGCAAAACCGCTGTCATAGGGTACCAACATTGTAGGTTGACTTTTCAATTTCCAGCCCTATGGCCTAGGTTATTTTGAAAACTGGTGCCATAGAGGACTTTATGCTTCAATTATACCATGAATTGAGACATAAAGTTTGAAAAAAAAATCAAAATTTTCACCTGAAAATATTATTTTTTATTCTTTTTGAAAGGCCTTAGGTAACGGTTCTTAGTAGTACTGATGTCATAGAGGTGTCCTAGGGTTATATTTCATGAGATAACAAAGTCTCCTCTTACATTTTTTCTTCATTTTCTCTTTGCTTCTTCTTCTTCTTCTCTACTACAATGAAGCTTTAAGCGACCGTCACAGGTGTCGCAACCGGGATCACGACGGGACGGCGAGCCGAAAAACAAACGGATTTGAGAAAAGATTTTGGGAGTCGCCACCATAATTTATCATAGAAAAACTATGGAAAACCATAAAATAAGACATGGTCTACGAAAACTAGATTTTAGGTTCAGGAATCGGTTATGCATAAGGAAGGTGTTAGCACCCTACTGCGCCTGCCCAAAGGCAGTACCTTTAATTAAATGTATAAAGTTGACGTGGTTTTTTAAAATATTTAATTTTCCCTAAACAAAATAATAATATAAAGAAACTATTAAGAAACAAAAAATATTTTTTGTTTTATGAGCCCGACAAGGATTGACCTTCCTCCTCTGTATATCTATTTATGATGGACAATGAGGGATCACGTAGTTCTTTATCTAAAAAAAGGTTTGTGAGTTTGTTTGAAAATTATTATGCATTATTTTGGAATTTTGAAAAGTGAACTCGATAAGGATTGACATTGCTTTTTTTTAAAAGATTTTTGTATTCTTCTATTTGAAAAAAAGGTGGGATGAAAAAGAAAAGGAAAGAGACCAACCATAAGCCGACGCGTACCCATACCCTTTACTTTATGATTTAATATTTTTTTTATAGGAAAATACGTGATAAAAAATATTTTTTTAATTGTTTATTTATTATTTATTTTTTAAGATAGTCTTTTTTTATGAAAAAAAAAACATTATCGGTGCATAATAAAAAAATAAAATATTTTAACAAAAACCTTCAAAGTACAATAAAAAGAGAAGGAGAATGATGTAGAGATAACATACCTTTTTGGCTTTAAGTATTCCTCTAGTTCTCTTGGTAGTTTCTTTTGGCAGAGTTCCTCTAGCATGAGAACTTACTTTCCTCTATATTGTCTCACTCTTTCTATCTCTATTATTTCATAGTGTATCTCCCTATTTCTTTTCGTTCGCGTTTTTTCTATGACAGAATACTTATTTATATACACACATTGTAATATTATGATAATCTTGCCTTAATTGTAAATTAATTGACAATGAAAAAAATAGGGAAAGAAAATGTCTTGGTTCCAAGAAAAATAAATCAAATAAAATTCAAGACATTGATTATAATTATTTTCAAAAAATTTGTCCATTTTTAAAATCATTTTTTCCTCTTTAAAAACAACTGACGCAACAAATTATATTAATATACTATTTTAATTATTGCTTATAATTATTGGCATAATATTGATTCAAATTATTACCATTTTAAACTAATATTTCCAAAATATTTTCTAGTGATGTGTCCTGCATTAAAGTTTGAAAATCATATGCATTGTTTTATCCTTTTTACCCACCATTAATTATTATCCTTTTATTCTTGTTTTTTACCTTTACTTTTAATTTTTTATTTTTATTAACTTACCTAGACGAAATTAGGTGTTGACAACAGGTAATTTATTTTTTCATTTTACACAAATTCTTGTTGATTAACTGTTTTAGGGTTGATTTTCTTTTGTTTTGACCGATTAGTTTCATGTATAGGTACTCTTTCATTTTCATTCATAATCTTTTGTCCCTCACCAGTGCAAAGATTTATTTCGGCACTGACCCCATCTTTATGGATAGTTTCGTTTTGAGTTTTGATGAAATTTCGTTTTCGGTTTGTTCATACACCATAGGGTAAAACTGAAAATATATCCAAATGACTTGGAAATTTTTTCAAATACCATAAAAAGCTCCCACAAAAAATTTGGATCAAAATTCAAAAGTTTAAGCATGGGAAATATTTTTGCGAAGTTTAAAAAAACAAAATAAATTGACGAAAAATAGAAAATGACTTTTTTTTTAAATCTAGAAGGAACACGCGGGCTGCTATGACGTTGAACATTTTTTTCTATCCTAAATCGATATATAATATGTCGGCCAACGAGATCAAATGTTATGATCAAATCGACAAATCAACGGTTTTTATTTATTTTTATTTTAAGGGTATGTGACAGCAGTTCCTATGAGACCCCTTACCAAAACCCAACTTTTTTTTTGGGTTTTCTGCTTCGGTTCTTTTGAACCGAGGTAAAATCATGACCCTTTTGCTTTGATTCTTTTGAACAGAGGCCAAAAAATCTGTCTTTTTTACTTCGTTAGAATATACCTCAGTTCAAAGACTACTGTCAAATGTAAAAAATAACCGTTATCGTAACTCTGCACTGCACTAGTGTCATTATACTATTTTCCTTATATAATTGGTCATTAAACCATTTTCATTAAACCCTCTCCATTAAACCATTTGCATTATACCATTCTAATTAGATCATTTTGATTATACCATTTTCATTGCACCATTTCCATTAAACCATTTTCAATGTACCATTTTTTATCAACAATTTTCATTCAACCATATTCATTAAAGAGTAATGGACAAACAATTATCAACATTTGCAACTCTTCAATTCAATTTACAACATTACATTCAACAACACACTAACAATGCATAATTTCAATTCTCCACCCTACACAATCCAAACTATATATCCTAACAATAAAGAAATTAACTTAGCTAAGTAAACAAAATAAAACAACTACAACACATCATCGACTTGTCATCAACATTGAAACTACAATTATGTTCACTACACATAGAACACAAAACGCCCCTATCAACACTTTCATCCACTTTTGACGAACCAACATAACTTTCTCCAAATTAAGTATGATATTCTTATCAACTTCATTTTCTTCAGTCTTCACCAACCTGTCATCCTTTCCTTCGCACTTCACATAGGTATTACTTTCGTCAAACCCATCATTAGTGCACCATCTGAAGTAGTTGCAATGTCTTCACTTCAATTTTGTTTAAAAGTATCATCAACCACAAGGACTAAATATTCCATTTTCAAGAACAATAAAATAAATAGCATAGGTTTCATGAATTTTACCTTGTACTTAGGGCCACCCCAAAATTGTTTCCCTTAGTTCTTAGTTGCTTTCACAGTTCTCAACTATGATTTCTCTCCATAATGACAAATTGGTGATACATTGATACTCCTCCATCCTCCATCACCAAGATAACAAAGACTATGATTTTGCTTCTGACACCCATCAGATGTGGAAGACAAACATGAATGACCCATAAGCATACTTGAATAACTCAAACATAAAACGAACATCAACGACAACAAAATCCTAAAACCTGGTACAAGAAGAAGATGAAGAAGTTAAAACCTAGTACAACAAGAAAAGGAAGAAGCTAAAACTTGGTACAAGAAGAACCTAAAACCTGGTACAAGAAGCTAAAACCTAGTAGAGGAACAACCTAAAACCTGGTACAAGAAGAAGCTAAAACCTGATGAATGTCCAATTTCACTCAATCAATCCCTAATTTTGAAGATAGAACCCTAAATTGTATGATAGAAACCTAATTTAGTGAAATGCAAATTTATGAAAATATTCCCAATTTAATTTTAATTAAAATTTACTAATCTTTTAATGTTTAAAATATCAAATCTACATCACTATTCCACGTAAAATGCCTTAAGTCTGCCATGTATTTGAATTAAACCACGTTCAGCCAATTTTACAGTAAGATCCAATCGTATCATTTTTCACAATTAAAAACCCAATTGAGACAAAAGATAACTAAATAACTTATTTAAGACAAATCACAATAAATAAAAACCTACCAAATGATTAAAGAAAAAATATGAAACTAACATTTCACCATCAAGTGAGACTCAAAATTATTATTATTTTCTTTAAGAAGGAAATAGAATAAATGATAAATATAATCTAAATAATGACTTTGTGTTTAATTTTAAAAAGAAAAAAAAATGAAAGTGAGAAATGAGTAAAATAAGTGAATAGCTAAAAAAATAAAAATATATTAATAAATATTTTTATTTAATTTTATGTTTTATTATTTATTAACATTAAATGATAAATAAATATATACTTTATAAAAAAACTAAAAAACTATCTAATTTAATTATTATCAAAAAATTTAAAAATTATACCGCATAATCCGTCTTCCGCTGGCACATGGTATCTCAAACACAATTCCATTATTAAAAAAAAAGGTTAAATTTGATGTGATTGTTTTTTTTTTTTTGTTCTTTTTATTTTCCTATCAAATTATTCATAAAAAAGCAACAAAGTTTATAAATATATATATTGTTTTATTTTTATTGTATACTTATAAGATTCCTATAAATAAGAAGAATCTAATTTAAAGCTTGCTTAATAAAAAAAGTATCCTTCTCTTTTAACTTCCACACTTATTTGAATGTGTTTATTTGTAATCATAGTACATCTTTTTAGATCATTACTATTAAACACTTTACTTGCACTCTTTTTATATGTAATCCTTGGACCCCTCTACAAGTGAATTTTCTTTCAATGTGAAGATACCATCATCACTCATAAACACACACAGACAAAGAAAATCATTGCCTACATTCAGAAATCATCACGAAGTGACTAAAATCAGTTTGGATATTAGTCAAACCTTTTTCCAGAACAAATTAAATCATTTCTACAATACAAATTCATAGTTATCCAATTTTCCTGGGCATTCAATCAGGGTTTCATTTTTCCCAATGCAACACTGTAGTGCATTTTAAAAATGTTGCCAGATTCTGCCTGGCTGTGATGCACTTATCAGTAAGAAAAAAAAATGGCCTTTCCACACCCCACAATGAGATTTTGACACTGTTCACCAAAACCCCTTCATCTAATCTCTTTTCCTGCGTGAACAACCACCACCGTTTTGTCTTTACCCATGGCCAAAATCTGGATTGAAGTGTGCTTGATATCAGCTCGTGGTGTGAGGGGTTCACCCTCACTTTGGAAGCGTCAGTGGTATGCAGTTGGGTGGGTTGATCCTAAGAGCAAGTACTGTACCAAAGTTGATGCTTCTGGGAATGCCAACCCTCTTTGGAGGACCAAGTTTGCCATCCAGGTTGATACCTCCAACCCAGATCTGGCACTCCACTTGGAGGTTTATAGCAGAGATCCTTTGTTCCTCACTGAGAAGCTTCATGGCTCCGCAACAGTTGTTCTCAGAGAGTTTTTGGCTAAGCAGGTCCACAACTCTGAAGAAGTAGGAAGCTACCAGTTGAGAAAGAAGAAATCCAACAAACCAAGTGGCTTCATTGATATTTCAATCCGTCTTTCTGAGAACAAGGAGGACCCTACTTTCCACCCACAAGGTATTATTATTATGCAATTATTTGATGTCATCATGTGCCTATAATCTTCTACTAGTTTTTATGTTTTATTAACTCTTCTATGTTAAATTGAAAAACTTAACAACATGTTCAGTGGAGATTGGTTGAAATCATAAATTTGTGTGATCTAAACCACAGAACAGTTTCTTGTGTGTTGTTAATAGAGTTTTTGGAAAAGTGATCCAAGCAATATTTTTTTGTGCTATTTATTATTAGAGTCTTTATCATTAAGAGAACAAAGTCACATTTGGAAGATTGGTTTTTAAGGTAACATTCCAAATGTGGAAAATCAGATCTAAGACGAGGACTCACAACCTTGAAATATATGTTATCTTTTTATTTATTTTCTATAGGGTGAGTGAGCTTTTGATTCAGCATGCTAAAAAGGGTTCCATGTTTGGATGGAAAGGCTTGCAACTTTGAGTGATTTGAGGCTTTATGTTTGTTATGCAGGTAATGGGGAAGGAGTAGTGCTGCTAGATTATGGCAATGATACTCACTTGACCCCAGGGGGTGGATTTGGACAAGCCTACCCACAGAAAAAGCCTCAAGCTTCAATCCATCATTTCCATGGGACAGGAAAACAGACCCAAAATAATGTCCCCTACACACATCCAGTGCCATTTCCTGCAGACTACGCTACTAATCCTCCTTATATGAGTGGACCAAGCTATCCTGCAGCTACTGGACCAAGTTATCAAACACCCAGAACAACTCCTGCACCACCACACTCAAAGGTCAATCATGCTCCCACTTTTTTCCCAAGTAATGGTGGCATGGCACCTAGTTATTTTAACATGCCATCATCATCATCATCTGGGGCAGGTCCTAGGCCAAGAGGGCCTCCAGGATTTGCAATTGGGGCAGGTGCAGGAGCATTGGCAGCTGGGGCTGTAATGTTTGGTGATAACTTCATGTCACAATTAGGTGATCCCACTCTTACCATTGCCACTGACCCTCTTTTCTGATCAACAAGAGTTAAGCAGCTTCTGTAATTATTCTATTGGGCTGCACACATTATGGCCATTATGCCATGAGAGTTTTCTTCTTCTGTCTGAATCTGAAATCAATTTTTTTAGAGGTGTTATGACTACTCTTTTTGTTTAGTTTCATGGTGCTCTCTTTCTAGTAAAAAATGTCTGCAATACCTTGTCTTGTTATATATTAGATGAACAGAGGCAGTATTGTAGATCCAATTGACTAAACAAGGATACAGGGATGAAAACACACAAAGTGGCAAAGGTTTTTGCTTGAAGAAAGCCTTATGCCTATTATGTAACATGAAGTTTGCTTGCTCGTGATTTTCTACTGATCTTGGTTTTCTTGGCAAGTTGGAGAAAGTTTTTTGTCTGCAACAATGATAGTGAAGTTTAAACTTGAAATCACATACAAACCAGATTAAATTCTTTATCATTAAGATGATTTTATTGGGAAAAGATAATTCAAATGAATCTAGATCTTCTTCTGCTAAACATTCTTCATCCTCTCTCCAGAAATTGTGTTGTGTGAACCCTTGGATATATCTCTGGTTAAGAGGAATTTGCTTCTCTCTCTGTTCATGGCAAATCAAGGCAAATTGTCTTGACTTTTTTTTTTTTTTTAATAGTGTGCTGTGTGATTGTGCCATTATAATCTTAATATTTGGTCATTGATTTTAAACGTCATAGAAAATATATGAAATAATTCTTTTATAATTTTAAAACGTATTGTATACTTTAAATATGTTAAAATTATTACAATATATCTTAAATATAATAATTACTAAATATATTTTTTAATTCGATGAATAAATAAAATTAATTAATTAAATAAGCTTAATAAAGAAAACACCTAATTAATGGAGTTAATTACTTTCCAATTTTCTAAATTAATCTATATAAAAAAAATTGTCCAAATTTTAATTTATTTATTATATAATTTTTTGTGTGTCATCGTTTCTCTCTCTTTTTTTCATCCAAAATATGCGTCGAAGAGCGTATTTTGAAAAAACTAGAATTTAAGGTAAAGTTTATGAAAATATAGTCTAATCTAATATATTAACAAGCTAATGTTTGAAACAATAATCAAGCAAATGGAAATGAGATGATTTTAAAATAATTATTATATAAAAATTTAATAATTTATCACACATAATACAAATCTATGATTGGATGTTAGTATATTTTTTCCACTAGTTTTACATTAAAAATTTCTTACAACCGTTAAATTATTTAAAAAATTAAATAGAAATGTTCATATTACAACATTGTTTTAATCCACTACTTATAAAATACTATTAATATAGTTAATATTATTAATACCCATAATTTACATTTAAAAATCATACTTGTCTACGTAACAACCCCATTATATAGCAAGTATATATAATATAGACGTCATCAGATATAATATTATAAAGCAGTTAAGAACATGTAAATAAAGTGTTTAACTTACAGTCATCCAAAATGGCTATAAATTTAAATCTTTAAGTACAAAGAGTATTTCAAAATATACGAAAGTAGATATGCATCCTAACTACACTAAGCAGCACTGTCATCTCCCTCCAAGGCCTGCTCTAGAGGCACCTCATCTAACTCTACTCACATCTGAGTGGATGATCATTGCAAAAGAAAACATCACACACAAGTATGCACAGAAGCAAGCAGAAGGGTGAGCTAGTAAACTAAGAAAAGCATACAATATAACAGTATGTAACATACTAGATTCAACTTCAATCAAAGCAAGCTAAATCATACATCCTAACATGTTGTATACTAGACTTGACTCGTCCGAACTTAGAATGATAGTCGAGCTATGGCGGGTCGTGCACTCGTGGCGGCCTCTACTGCTTTGCAAAGCCGTTGCCAACGGGTTTCACCCTACCACACTCACGAGGTTAGCCTGTTCCGGGCCTTGAGGCATACTGGAAGCCCCCAAGACTAAGACCTCCTACTACTCCTCACGACATGGTTCAATCCTCTCTACTTGATAATGATTGACCATTGGAGTTTCAGTATAACCCCCAAGACTAAGCTCCTACTCTCATTCTAAACAACTAAGAATCTCACCAAGAGATTCTAAACTTTGAAACTTATACTTGCAACCTTGAGATCATACCACTTTCCTTTTCAACTCATATACTTTTAATTAGAATCAACATACATGCTTAAGCTCCATAAGATAAGGCCATAGATATTAAAGCATGCTTCACAAACAGTGTAACAAACCACTTAATCAATCATAAAACCAAAGGAAATTAAACAACTAAACTCAGGACTTCTCGCACAGCGCACAGTGCTCGCATGGCGAAACCAGAGTGGCTCGCATAGCGCACCACACTCGCCTTGCGAATTACTTCGCATAGGCGATAGACTTTAGGTCTATTGCATAACGCACCCAAGTCGCACAGCTAGAGTCTAGACAGAGACCAACCCCTCCCCAAACCTTCTCGCCTTGCGCCCTATTCACTTTTCTAATTAAAATGATAGTGGCTCCAGACCACCACCAGTCGCATATCGACAAGATTCGCTAGGCGAATCCACCAGGCAGAGATTAACACTCTCTGGTCATTCATAAAGCGCACTAGCTCGCACAACGAATAACCCTGGCAGAGAGCATCCCCTTGCAGGGACTCACTATGCGAAACCATTCGCATAACGAGTCTGCATAATCTGTAGAACGCCAGTTCTGTAGAATTATGCACACTCACACCCTTTTACCATTTCCAATAATCTTCCCCAACTTCTAAGACCTCTAATTGGTGATTTAAACCTAATTAAACTTATCTAATTGATTTTACACATTCCTCCAGTGATTATTAAGTGATTAAGACCCAAATTCCTTCTTAAAACACTAATTTCCTCAACTTAGGGACTCAAATCCAATTCTACCATTTTTAACCTGTTCTAAACCAGTTTTATGTTGCCAGCAAGCCACATTGGACCTATCTAAACTGTCCTAACCCTCCAAAAACACTCTAGACCTCATATGCTCAGAATCACTATCCCACTTTCTCTCAAATGACCTAAAATACTTCCTAATTGCCAAATTGTCTATCTAATTTATACTACAACAGAAATCTTACCCCCAAACACTTCTTACATGTTCAATTTTACAATAATTAAGTCCATCCAATTCAATTCACAAGCAAGCCATTATAGTTTCATCAACTACATGTTTCAGTCCATAACGTCCAATATGCTTGAAACCAAAAATGCAGTCCAAAACAGCACACCAGTTCAGCATTCAACATGCATACACATTTATAAAACAGATTCAAACAAACAACTAGCTCCCCTTACCTTATAGTTGAAATGCCCAGCTCACAATAACACTTCTCTATAGTACCTCACACAGCAAGGACCCAACCAAACCCTATAAACCACCACATTGGTGGTAGAAAACAACTCTTAGAGCTAGAATTTGACAGAGATTTGAAGAAAAGTGTTTCTAGTTACATGCAACCAGTAGAGTCGCATGTCTTAGGTTCCAAAGCAACGGAGGAGAAAGGAAGAACTACTTACCGGTAAGAAGGAAGAAAGTGATCGGTTCAAAACGGAGCCCTCTATGCTGGGAACACTCAAACACCACCTGATCAACAATCTGATGGCTCAGTGAAAAAAGATTGAAGAGAGAAGGCAGAGGCAAGAGAAGAAGAAAGGTCTGAAGAGTGAGGTTTGGTTGCTCAGGAAATAGGAAGAACTTTGAATTCCACGTTTCTATACATAAGTTATTTTATTAATAATGTTCCATCCTATCCTGTGATGCCACGTGTCCACTCCTCAAAGCTGACTTCTTTTCTCAATCTTTACAGTCTAGACTAATTTAAAATTAATTCTTTTATGAAATGCACTATGAATTAGTTATATGATAATCTAAAATTATAAAATTTTGAGTAAAAAATATTTTTTAAAAACTAAGAGCAATGAACAAAAAATGAATAATTTTTTTTAACTAAAATGGTGTGTCAAAAATCATGAATACATGGCTCCGAGTTTAATTTCAAGTTTGAGCTATGCTTATGACAAACTATCGTGGAAGATATTCAATCCTTACACAAATATCGGTTTTCAGATTAATTAATCTTTAGATCCAAAGACATCTCAAGTTCTAAAAAATAATGAACTAATTATACTAAACGGGTTTTAGGTTAAACTATATATACATTTTTATTCAACCACTAAATATCGAAATTATTAGTATTTAGATAAAACTTAAAGTATTTATATAAATCAAGTTCATCTAAAAATTTAATCTTTTATTTATTTTTTAAAATATTATAATCCCTATATTAAAAGATTAAAATTGCGATATTAAAAAAGAAACTTAATTTAAAGAGTCTGTATATTTGAAAATCCAATAATAAGTTAAAAATCCAATGTTAGATAGAAATAAATAGTTGAATAACAAAATAAAGCTCTTAGTCTTTTATTATCTAATTTAAGTGAAATATTTTTTAGGTTTATAATTATATGGCTAAAAGAAGAGGTTATATTGATGTGTTTTAAAAATGTTTTAATACTTGAATGTCTGTAAACAAGAAAGAGAAAAACACATAATTTATTCAAGTTAACCTCAAATTTTAGGTATGTTTAATCCAATGTAGTGAGATTTTCTATCAAAATAGAATTTTTTTCAAGCTTCTCATGATATCAATTTTGTAGGTTCTGCTAACCAAAGAACTCCATTTTTTAGACAATCTGATGGAGAAAGCAGAGGTGATTCTGGTTTCAAAATTTCTCCTTTCTCATTATTTATACCCACCAGTAAAATACGGTGTGATGTGTAATTTATACAGCAAAGTAAAATACAAGAGATGATTCTACAAAGGTAAAATAACTATCCTAACAAACTAACTATAAAACAACAAATAAAATATCCAGTGGGGAAAAGGGAATAATGTCAGTTGTGATAATAAACAGAAAACATGTCTTCTTCTCACAACCTCCCTCAAGATGGACGGTGAATGTTCAGCAAATCCATCTTGGACAAATTATCATTAAAGGGTTCAAGATAAAGTGACTTAGTTAACATATCTGTCAATTGATGCTTGAAAGGAACATGTGAAATGACAATGAGGCCGTCAAGAATCTTAGACAATCCACTTCAATGTGCTTGGTTCGTTCATGAAAGAATGGATTCTTAGCCAGCTGAATTGTAGATTGATTATCACAAAAAGTGAGAAAGGGAAGTGGAATTTGAAGGCACCAGTCATCAGCAATATACTTTAACCGCTGCAGTTCACAGGCAACAGAAGTCAAAGCTCTATATTAAGCTTTAGTAGAGCTTCTAGAAACGGTGGATTGTTTCTAGGATTTCCAGGAAATAAGACAGTGGCCATAAAAAACACAATAGCCCATGATGGATTTGCGAGTGAAGGAACAAGTAGCCCAATCGGAATAAAAAAAAAACTTGAATTCTGTGAGAATTGGAAGAAGGATAAAATAAACCGAGACTTGGACAACCTTTGAGGTATTTCAAAATCCGGAAAGCAACATGGAGATGAGATTGTCGTGGGTTGGACATGAATTGGCTATCTTGCTAAACAACAAAGGAAATGACTGGGCGAGTGTTATTTAAATACTACAACTTACCAATCAATCTTCTGTAAGCAGTGGGATCTAAAACAAGATCACCCTCATCATCTCTAAGCCTAATAGTGGGATTCGAAGGAGAAGTAGTAGGTTTGCAACCAATGAGACTAAATTCTGCCAAGATTTCCAAACAATAATTTCTTTGATTTAGCACAAGGGCCTGTTGTGATCGAGCAACCTCAAAACCAAGACAAAATTTGAGAGAGCCCAAATCTTTGATGCTTGTTGAAAGCTTTTTGGTCGCACCAAAAAGTCAACAAATCTTGTCCCCTTAATGTAGTAAAGGTCTGACCAGGAATCAATCCAAAGATTAAGTTCAAAGTGTAAAGTTAAAATCTTGTTATTTATTCACTATTTATTATCTAAACTATTAATGCAATGTGGGGACATTAAAAATGAAACAATGAAATTAAAATAAATAAATAAAGCAATTGAAATCTATTTAAAAAGAATAAGAAAATAAAGAAAGAAAATGCAAAGAAATAAAAGAATTTGAGGAGGTGTAGGGAGTATGTCGTGGTGGTGGAGGGAGCAACGCTCATGCTAAAACGCTGCACTCCACTTAGTTGGAGTTAGCCCATGTAGTGCCCCAATTCTTTTCACTACAGGCTAGTTTTAATTGCAGCAAAACAACAACTTAATCTCAAATGCAGCGATCCAGAATGTGCTTTTCAATTAATCCCATGGTGGCGGCAACAACCCAAAACATGGTGCAATCTGAAATTTAAAATCCAATTAAAAAAAATCAGCAATTGAAACAAAAGAAAGGTAAATTTTACAATTAAAGAAACATTAAACCTAATTAAAAAAAACAAAATTTTCATTAGAAGAATTTCAAAAGAAGAAAATTATTTTCCTACTTATTTACAAAATACTAAAAATGCACTTAAAAATCTATTTTAAACTAAATACAAAATTAAAGAAAGATCCTAAAACTAGCCTATTTCTAAACAATTAAGAAGAAAAATTGTCGGTATCAGGACAATCGGTATTGTAGAGTTGCGTAGCGGAATAAAGTAAGAGGAAAGCGTGTTCAGTCACAACTTAAGTTAAGATGATCCATTTTTATAAAAATAGTTTTCTTAGAGAAAATTTATCGAACAGTTGATGTGCGGAAAATGTAAAGAGTGTAGGGAGCAGAAAAATTCAACACACAATTTTTATCCTGGTTCGAATCAAAAGATTCTACGTCTAGTTGTTAATCACTATAAAAAGTGATTAACGTTTTCACTAAAATCAGTTTCACAAATTTACAATAGAGTGAATGAAACAGTAAGATAAAACCTTCCTTCGACAAACGAACCAGAAGGGTGCTTCCTTCGACCAAAGAACCGGAAGCGATCAATCTACACTTTCCTTCGACCAACGAACCGAAACAGTGCAGAAACAGTCTTCCTTCGACCAACGAACTGGAAGAACAACAACGTTGCCAACTCGAAGAGAACCGCTCCGACCTTTGACCCACAAAGCGCGAGCTTCTCCTATTCACGAGACCAAGTGATGACAAATTTATGAACATCGAAAAACGGCGCCAAAAACTTGTTTAACAATCGGCAAGTGTGACCGAATCGTATCAAGTAATAAACTCGGTAAGACCAAGTATCGTTCTCCCAAAGGACTCACGGCCTAGTTTAGCTATATGATTTGTTGATTATTTAAGACTTAAGAAAAAAATAATTGTAGGTTTAAATGCAGGAGACAGTAATTAAATATGTATGCATGAATTTGATCAATGGAGAAAAACAGAATACAAACACTTCAATGAATTAGATGAATGAGTATATTGTTGGGGTTATCAATTTCATCTTATCCACTCTCATATATTTTTAGGAATTCATCATTCTTTTCATCAATGCTAATGCCACTCTCTAAATCACCTTGCAAGAAGGCCTATCCTTAATTACGAGTTCATACAAATCCTAACATTCCTAGTAATTAGTTCTGAAGTGCAGGAGCTTAAAGGCAACCAATATGCTATTGGGAGAAATTCCCCGGATCTAGATTTCCCCGTACGTTCCCATATCGACAAAATCAATAATCATGGCAATGAATGAGTTAAACAAAGCAAGCAATAAGCAAAGAGGAAAAACCCTAACTAAAGATGAAAGAAAGCATATATCTTAATATAAGACGTTAAAACACAAATTCCATATATGAGAGTTTCACAAGACTACATTGATTCCCCAACAACAATACAAGGTTTAGTTCACCATATTCATGGTGAAACTAGATGAACAATAATGAATGGAAGAAAGATAGAACCCTAGAAAGAGGAGAAGGTAGCCTGAGCATCCAAGATCTTCCTTCAAGGGGTGGAAAAGAGAGTGTTTGCTTCGTCTCTGCCAAAGATACAAACCCTAGGACATCCTAAAGCTTATATACTATTCTAAAATTACAGAAAATTAGGCCCAAGCCCAAAATAGTGCCGCTCAGCGGTAAACTACCGCTCGGCGGTAAGTGCGTGAGTTGTTTTCCTCCCCTCAGCGGCCTTTTCACCCCTCAGCGGAGCCAACGCGATTGCCTGAGTGCCGCTCAGCGGTAAACTGCCGCTGAGCGATAATTACGGCTTCTCCTTTTGCACTTTTTTATGTCTTTTCTGATTCCATCTCTATCCTTCTTCACTTCTTTCACCAAATTCACCTTAAAACCTGCATAAAAACACTGAAATCAAGCATAAACCTGTCTAGCTCTCTTATTTCTAAAAATATAACCAAAAGTATGATTTCAAGCTAGTTTCTAAGTGTTAAAGGTTGCTTTTAGTATCAATTTTAAGCATGAAAATAACAGTTTTTCAATTGTTATCACCAGACAATCCAATGAAATAGCTTTTTGGAACCTCCTAGAATCACATTGTATTCTCAAAAAGCTCAGAGTTAATGGAAGCACCTTCGACATACACTTGAGTTTGATGACCGACCATTTTCGCAAAAGTTTGAAAGAATATCAAAGCAAGCTCTAATACCAATTGTCAGTATCAGGACAACCGGTATCGTAGAGTCGCGTAGCGGAATAAAGTAAGAAGAAAGCGTGTTCGGTCACAACTTAAGTTAAGATGGTCCGTTTTTATAAAATTAGTATTCTTAGAGAAAATTTATCGAACAGTTGATGTGCGAAAAATGTAAAGAGTGTAGGGAGTAGAAAAATTCAACAAAATTTTTTTTATCCTAGTTCGAATCAAAAGATTCTACGTCCACTTGTTAATCACTATAAAAAGTGATTAACGTTTTAACTAAATTAGTTTCCAAGATTTACAATAGAGTGAATGAAACAGTAAGATAAAACCTTCCTTCAACGAATGAACCGGAAGGGTGCTTCCTTTGACCAACAAACTGGAAGCGATCAATCTACACTTTCCTTTTACCAACGAACCAAAATAGTGCATAAATAGTTTTCCTTCGACCAATGAACTGGAACAACAGCAGCGTTGCGAACTCGAAGAGAACTGCTCCAACCTTTGACCCACAAAGCGCGAGCTTCTCCTATTCACGAGACCAGGCAATGCAATGAACTAGTCTTTTGGAACTTCCTCAGATCACACTGTATTCTCAAAAATCTTAGAGTTAACCCTCTAAAGTGAAAAATCTTAGAGTTAAAAACAACTATATATAGACAACTGGTCTGAAGTGAAAAGTCAGATTAAAACTGCCAGTGATAATCGATTATTGTTAGTGATAATCGATTATTTAAGTCCGTTATAGGTATTTTCAAAAAGTGATAATCGATTATTCTGAGGAACAATCGATTATTCCAGGGACTTGTGTAGTTCTCATCAGGACCAGTGATAATCGATTATTTGAAGTAATAATCGATTATTTCAGAGCAAAAATGGTTTTTCAAGACAACTCAAGATAATCGATTATTCTATCTCATAATGGATTATATACGTAACTTCTCTAGATATACAAAATTTCTAAGTTACACATGCTTAAACTTTTTCCTAATACATTTACAAACTACTAAAGTGCTTTTAAAACAATTATGACTTTATTCTTGGAGTTTTATCACTTGCAACATCATCAAAATCTTTTATCTTCAAAGTACCAATGCTCCTTATTGGTAACAATCTCTCCCTTTTTGATGATGATAAAAAAGTACTTGTTTAAAAGCAACTTTGGTTTATTTGCATAAAATACAAACTAACAGACAACTAAAACAGGTTAGCAGCAACTGCACTTTACTAGAAGTTGATTCTTCTCCCCCTTTTTTGTCATAAGCAAAAAGATTAATAAAAATTCTCCCCCTTAATATGAGCTCCCCCTTACTAAAAGAATGTAAGCACTAGAACAAGAAGGCATGTTATTCATGAAAAGAGGAATTACAATATTAGCATAAAGAAAGACATGAGCAGTTTGAAACATCACAGGAAATCAAAACAAACAAACAACCAAGCAAACTAACATAAAATCCTAATACTACCCGGACTGGGTGGTCTTTCTGGAGGTTGAAGAGTGAAGTGATTTTCAATGTTTCCAAGACGAGTGCCCAAGTCGTTCAACTGGTCAATCACATATTCTTCATGATTTTGTTGCCACTCATATATTTGTTCAAAGTGAGCTTGTTGAGCAAGACGCATATCCTCCAGCTGTTTAGATAGGTTTGCAAAATGATCCTCCATTGTTAGTGAGGAAGAGGAAGCCATATGAGAAGGACCAACATTAGTAGGAGCAACAGCTTGGACTGGGTTAGCCATATGAGCATTCATATCGTCATTGTCATCATCTTGGTAATCATCATCCTTGTGAATGATCACGCGGCCACGAGCAACAAATCCCATTTGGCGAAATGTTGTCTCGCCAATCTCAGTTCCAATTGCTTGAATGGCTTGAGTGAGTTCGCCTTCCATACTTACGCCTTTGTACTCTAAAATTCGAGAGATGAGAAGTGCATATGGAAGATGATAAGAATGATATTTCCTGGCCTTCAACATGGTGTCAGAGATGAGCGCTGGCCAATCAATGTGTATGTGATTTAAAATCCCATACAAGAGTAGAAGATCTTGCTTCGAATATTGAGCATGGTTAGTGGCACGAGGACAGAGAAGCCATACAATCAAGTAGTGGATCATCCTTTCTTGAACCTTGAATCCACCAACAAGCAGTTGCCGACGGTTGATTTGTTGTTCAGGATGTCGCAAAAAAGATTGAAAGGCAATGAGACAATTGAAGTTCGGGACGCCAAGATGAACTTTGACAGCATCATCCCAGATTGTTAGTTGAGCAATAGTCGTCCAGACGTCATCATCCAAAATGATTGGAACTCCTTTCAGTTTAGTGGTGGTGATTCCGTCACGATAACGCAGATTGAAGTAGAAGACACAGATAAGATCAGGGTATATACATCCCTTTTGTTCGACGAGATGCGAAAGACCTTGAGCATCGAACAGATCTGGAAACTGAAAGCCGTAAAATCTGTAAAAGTCAAGGCGTATGAACTTTACCGCCATTATCCGACGTTCTTGCCAAGAGTGAACGTACTCAGCATGCTTTTCCTCATTCGAGATCCATCCTTCGATGGAAGCAGGGCGAATGTTTCTAGAACGAGATGATGAAGCACCAACAGTCCTCCTACGTGGTCTTCTTGAATCAGCCATGAGAAAAAAGATGGGATAAGTGGAAAAAGGGAAGAAATTTGGTGCATATTGTGTTTGAGCAGTGGTTTGGGTGCAAAGAAGTGACAATTAATCGATTATAGGAGACTATTTATAAGAGAAATCGAGAAACTAGCCGTTTTTAGCTGTTTTATGGCCGTTAGAATTCGCTGCAACGACTCTTTTTCTGAAACTGGTCACGTGATAATCGATTATTGTAAGTTATAATCGATTATCTGTTCAAAATTCATTTTCCAGAAATTGTATGATAATCGATTACTGATGAAGATAATTGATTATTTGTTCTTGAATACCCAGTTTTGGGTTTGAGTCAGGATAATCGATTATTCCATGGGATAATGGATTGTCTGTGATTAGAGACTTTCTCAAAAGCCAAGAATAATAGAGTATGCTCTTATGATAATCGATTAAAAACGCTAAGTTTACGAAAAATGCTAAAATTTCATAAATCTTAAATTTAAGACATGTCTAACACTCCTAGCTCACTTCTAAGTTCATATAATCTATCTTTAGGCAGAGCTTTTGTAAAGATATCTGCTAATTGATACAGAGTATCATTATATTCTATTGTGCAGTCCAATGCAATGCAGAAATTTTTACAAGCCAGTTTAGATTAGTATTTTCAAGTCCAAACCAGTTTTAATAATATTTAGCAAATCAAATTCAGCTTTCAGCAGACTCAATTAATCTATGAAATCAACAATCATTTTTCAAATAGTTAAGATATCAATGATTCAACAACCAATTTATAAACTACAATGAACGCAACAGTAACTTAAATGAATATGAGCACATCTCAACTACTCAAAGTTTATCATGAAGACTCTACTGCTAGCAAAATTTGTTCAAAAGTGACTTTGACAACACAATTTATAACTTCCCAATCAAAAACTATGATTCATGCACTCTTATATCCCAATTTGTTCAACCCCATGAATTCAGCTCTGCATATCAAAACAACATATACAAAAATTAAAACAATAATATGTAGTAATCAGATTTAATTCAATAAAATTGTTTATCTTGGTTCAATGGATTTTATCCCCCAGCTTAATCAACTACACTTAGGCTTTTCAACCAGGATTTGCTAGGCAAAGCTATCAGAAAATAGAGACAAAACAGGACAACCACAATTTGGAAAATAAGAAACAAGCTTTTATTGCAAGTTTACATAAATGTAGATGCACCATGCAGACCTCATAAATAAGCAATTAAACCAACAACTTTTCATCAACAAAAGATCTAAAAATGGTGGTTTGGAGAGTGAAAACACACAGAGCTATTAAAGCTCAAGATTCTTTGCCATGAACATGTTTAAATCAGTGAAAAGAACTTGTGATCACAGTTAATTGATGTTAAACAACAATGTTTCTAAGATTCACTTATTCAGATCCAATTATGTGTTAAATTAAACAACTCCACCAACCAATTTTAGATATAATGAGTCAAATAAGTTCTGAATACTTAATTGGTCTAAAAAATATTTAAGAAAACTTGAATAAGGCACTATGAAAATATTTCAAGATGTTCAACAATGAAATAGTGGTAAACCAGAATTTAAAACTGGAAAGTTTACTCAAACAAGGAAATGCAGTTTCAGCTAACTGCTTTTAAAGACTATTCTACAGAGATTTGCACAATGATAACCAAATAATGGAAGATTAAAAAGACAAGCAGAACAAAATACAACAACACAGTTTAAACAACACTTAGCTCAATCACGTGGTGCTCAAACCAAGGCTTTGGATACCACTTGATGGAATTACTCCCTGACCTGGAACATCAATTTCAAAAGCAGAATACCATAGAGCTCTCTTATCCTTTTGAAAACTTATCCTGTAAAGCAAAACAATAGAGTTTTTGGTCCCCATAATCTCATTTAGGTCCTTGGGGTTAGTACATGCAAGCAAACATCATTTGAGCACTTTAACCCATGTATATTTTTCATTTGGAATTCCATAATGTTTTATTCTACATTTGTTTGAAGGATGTCCCTTTTTCATGCAATAGAAGTAACCAACACCATACAGTTTGTCTTTTACAATTGTTCCTTTTTCAACCCAAACTTTACGTGTTCTCCTATTTTATGGTTTCTTAAAATACACATTTTTGTTTTTGAAAGGATCCAGCTTAATATCATTTTTCACACAAGATGAAGATTGTGTTGCTTTCATAAGCAAATTTTCCAATATGTCAATATCAAACATATAACTCTTACAAGACAAGCATTCAACAGGATTGTCAATAACGGTAGAATCTTTCATTTCTAAATTGCAAATTGTATTTCTTAAAATAACTTCCTCATCTAAAGCCTTCTCATATTTAATTTTCAATTCTTTAAATTCCTTTTTCAAAATTTTGTGAGCAATATTCAATTTCTCATATTCATCAAGTAATTCAAGAAAAGCCTTTTGTAAATCAAATTCACTAGAGTCAAGACTAGAGCAACTTACTTGGCTTGCAGTGTCATCAATATTAGCTGTCAAACACAAGTTTGCTTCTTCACCAGAATCACTTGATTCATTATCAACCCAAGAAATGTAGGCCTTCTTCTCTTTGTGAGTTTTCTTTTTCTTTCTTTCTATACTTCTTTTGTTGCTTGAACAATCAGCTTTCACTTGGCCTCTTTCACCACATCCATAACATTTGAAGCTTGAAAAGGAGCCTTGATAGTCCTTCTTTTCCTTCAAGATTTCGCTTTTAAATGATTTATCTTTGGCCATCAAGCATAGATTTTTTTGCTCATTAGAATCGCTTGAGCATGAGGAGTTTGATGTAGAGCTTCAATCAGATAGTGTCAACTTATCCACATCTAGTTTTTTTCAACATTTCCTGTGCACTTTTATAAATAGAAACTTTGAAGAATTCATTAAGGGTTAGTGCAGATAAAATTATATTCTGAGCCTTAATATCAAATTGGGCTCTTCTGTTTTCCTCAACAGTTCAATCAAAATATGATTTTTCTACTTCTACACCATCAACAATACGT